>NW_024470595.1:768548-1068548 GCF_017639515.1 Carcharodon carcharias | reverse complement strand
AGAGATAGGGCAATCAGGAGGGCTGGGCAATCTTTCAGGTGGCAGTTGGATCGGTGGACCATTGCATCACATGGGCAGTCGGATCGGGACGGCATGGTTGGGGGTGGTGGTGGTGAATTGGAGAGTTGAGTGTGGTGCTCCGTTCAGTTCTGTCGTTAATCCCTGAGATAGATCAAGTCTTAACCAGCATAACATTCGCAGTGTGAATATGCAGGCAAGTCCCGTGTATCTGACCCCCAATTTTCTGACACTAAGCTCATTTTGGGAGACAATGACAGCGGCTCCCAGACAGCGCAAATCAGTCAATCAAGAATTTAAACTTCCGGGGAAATTTCAGAGCGGGTGCATGTGTCAGGACATCCGCAGTGTTTGGAATGCGCAACAGCAACTTCAATTCACTGCTGTTGGCTTTGGAAGTTTTGGGACCTTAACTGCTTATTAAACTGACACTTCTCATTGCAGTACCTGCCGTGTAAGGGAGTTAAGGCCAACAGAGGGAGGTTTTACTCCAGTGCTGAAACATGTTAATAACTGTTCTCTATGTCCCCTGACTGGCAAGTGAGCCGCTATAACAAGAAACAATTATAATCTCCGTGGAATATCAGCAGACATAAAGCACATGGCACAACGTGGAATAATGCTTTCTGATGCCTTATTAAAAACAATACATTGTCGTTCCAACAGAAAGGCCACTATTCAAAATTGAATCCTAGTCTGCAATTTAACTATAGTTAGAACAGGAACAGTTGGTTTCGTTTTCTTTTTTTTTATCAGTATCAAAATTATTGTCCATGGAGATTTTAGTATTTGCTTCAGCTCTTCCCTGAATTTAGTTTGTGTAGCTGCATAAATAAAAGTGTTTGTGCAGGAACTCAAATACATGAGCATGTATCCGGTTTCAGTAGCGATGTATGCAGGAGCTGCATAATCCGGTCGTACATGAATGAGCATACTGCTGACTAACGTGCGAACGATTGCTGTCAGCCACAATAGTATAAAAGTACCCGATACAGTGAACAGTAATATAATCGATTTCCTTCGATTCTGTATTTCCGGATCACTGTGATTCTCGCTGCTGTGACCCCGGAGCTCCTTACGGGCTCGACTGGCTATTAAAATCCGCCTGACTGTCAAACAATTAAACAGAAATATCAAAGAGAAAGGAATCCATGACAATACAATGCTTTGTAGCCAAATAAATATTACACCAAAAGGAGATGTATAAAAATCTAGGCTGGGCTGGAAACCCCAGTGAGAATTGTTAATTGTTCGCTGAGGTTCAAATGCAAACCAATTTGGTATGTTCTGTAAAAGTGAGAGGACACAGATTGTTGTTAGAACTGTAGCCGCAGTTCGCACTGTGCAATACCTTGTCTTAAACTTGTGGCTACATATAAACACAAACCGGTCAATTATGAAGGAGACGGTAAACCACACCGATAAATACAGGTTGGTATTAATTGAGTACATTATGAACTTGCAAATGGGTGTATAGGACATGATTATATTTGGAAAACGTATACTCAGGATTTGATACACGAGAACGTTGTTGAGCATGACCAGTAAATCGGCTGTTGCCATGGACACCATATAAAAAGCGATACATTTTGAAAGGCCGCAATTTCCTCTGGAGAGAATCACGATTGTCATAAGGTTCGCTGCGGGAAAAGGGGAGAGAAGTAGGTAACATGGAAATTCAGGTACATTCCACAGAATATTATGGGAAGTGTTACTGTGCATTTCTACCCAGCGTTATATACATGTATACAATTGTAATATTAGCCAGTGTTGATGAAACTCCGAAAATAAATAAATAAATATGCACTCTATTGTGATTAAATAGTTTCATGAGCAGTAATTTTGAGACTGGCCTCTCCCTGAAACAGAGACCGGAATAAGATTTATGGGGGAGCGATCTCTTCGTTGGACAATAGAATTCAGAGAAATTAATGTGCGCATGAAATAGTTAAGGGAGTGCAAACTGGTTGGGAAGTGTAAACAGTATGGGAAATCGGATTTCAGCATGTGGTCAGAATAAGCAGGAGTCTAAAAAGCTCAATTGCTTTTCAGCAGAAGCAGCCCAGGCCCAGTGGTTCTCGTTGAAGCTGCGTGTGGGAGCAATCTTAAAAGACTAAAAGTTGAAAAAAGCTATGAGCCACCCAGGCAAGATGAAGAGCTGGCAGAATTGTTTTTCCCAGAGCTGATCATGCTGTACACGAGAGCGCTATTGATTGGTGAGTGACAGTGCCTTTGGGAAAACTCCACTATCAGGACTGTTGTGACTCGAGTGAAATAGGCCACAAAGAAGTAGGCCTTGCTGTTGATAATCATACCCTTGGAGCTGGAGTGGATTCAAGTGGTTGTTGGAGGCCACTTGAGAATCGGAGCCTGCTTTAAGAACAGTGATTGAGCACTGCTGGAGCAAGATGGAGTTGTGAGAGACATTAGGACTGAACACAATGCCACATGTGTGCCGTGGGCTAGCTGAGAAATCCGTGAGACTATCAATGTTGTATCAGCTACTTCAACATAAATAAATACCTTCTACTGAATACAACTAGCAGTTAATTAAATACTTTCTGACTTTGGTTTGATTTTTTACAGTAAATGTTTTAAAAAGTGATTTTTTGCCATTTGTCTTCTTCTGTCGGGGTCCTTTTGGAAGTTCGGTTCTTTCACGGAGTTGATCCTCAGTGTAGAGAAACACTGTGTATCGGGACTGGACCGCCGTCATCCCAGTAAATTTCAGTCGAATGTCATCATGGTGCTGGGAGAAGGGTCACTCGATTTCAGTCTGGAATATGGTGACGGAGTGTAGTTCCAAACTCCTACTACTACCACCGCCCCTTATGCATTGATGCCTGAACTGGGCCTCATGTTAACTTCGGACAACAGTGTAAAACTTGCTAAATCGGATCAGCCGTCCGGCATACATATCGCCCGATTCCCTTTCATTGACTATTTTCCCTGGCGCAGGATTGAGGCTGAATGGAACTGTACAGCTCAGCTCAGCCGTCAGCACCTTGCAAAGGCAGTCCAGTTACCGATATACATTTCGTAAAGGGAAAGTGGGATATTCTTATATCTTCTTGAATTTCAACAGTCAAATAATATACATATTTCCTTTCAAACAACCTTCCTGTCATCAGGCCGTTACCATGTGATACACCGAGCGAATTTGATAAATTGCCACTGGGGCTCCATGTTACACTAAAAATAATTTCACAGTCGGTTCCCTCTGATTATTCAGAGATGAGAATCCCGGGAAGGGTATCCGATGCCAGCCGTATTCAATATAATTTACAATCCATTACAGGACGCAATAAATTCAAATAAAACATTCAGCTGAAAATAAACTACCCAATGTAATTCAAAACGTTGGCCTTTGCCTCTTTATAAGCGGTCTGAAGTATCCGCTCAGGAACTGAACGGGAGGCGGTGGATCCGAAAAGATTCGCTACCAGAGAGGAATGAGGAGTAGCCTCGTATTCCTCAAAATAACTTCCGCCGACTGCTGGGCGGAGGACGCTGAAGTACTTGGAATTATCACTGTAATGTAGAGAATGGGCAACATTACATATGAGATGATTGCCACTGACACTAAGCAACACATGCTTTAGTTTTGTGGGGGCGTGAAATTAACCTCATTCTCCTTCCCTGTGAGGATATGCTGAGCAGAACCGCGGCTCACGGGGCCTGTGAAAGGCTAGGATTCCCGCCAATATTCAGCAATTTCTTCTGGCAGTGAAATGACTCGGCAGTGAGACATTCATTCAATCAGCCACATAATCACTAACAGTGAAATATTCAAAAGATATTAGAAAACACTAACTTACCAGGAATACCGAAGCCTGCGAGAATTGGGTAGTAAATATCCCTTACATGTAGAATCGTTGGCCGGATCATTTTGTTTTAGAAGGATGCGAGATTTCACTCAGTTTTCTGATTGTATATAAGAACCGTAATTGTTTCCCCCTTTATAGGCCAACCTGTATCCGGGTGATGAAATCAGCTCACTTAATAATTTGTGTTAGTTATAGTCACTTAACAAACAAGCGGGTAATTTACCTCGTCAGAGACCCCTGTCCGCCAACGGGGAAATTTAACAGCTCAGCACCAGAAACTTCGTCAATTAAAACTAATGATCGGAAAGTATCCCCAGAGGCAATGTGTTCTGCGCATGCCACTTTTGAATGTTGAATGGGACGTCCCCCCTGAAGAGTGTTGGTCTCTTGGAGTTTCATATCATTCTGGTGCGATCTTGACTCAGCCATTGCAGAATGTAAACGTGTTATGGACTGTAATGTACAACTTAAACTAATTGTATTCTGTGTGGATACCTCGTGATGACTCGGCGCTATTATGACTGGCGATGATATTGCTCGAACGTTAATAATACTGGACATCTCCGTGTATTTATGCTTTTGCGTCAGTCATCAGTCCTGGTCTTTACCAAAAAAAAAACAATAATAGTAGGAAAAATTAGAAAATCATCCGTGCAGATTTTAACTTATCATTATTCATGAAAACTCCACTTAAATATTAAGATGCCCTGCTCCAATTATTTTTGTTCTCAAATACAATCATAAAATGCTAGGAATACTCAGGAGATCTTGCAGCATCAGCGGAGAGTGAATCATATTTTATTTTTCAGGCAATGGTCAGCATTGACTTTTAAGTTTCAGATTTCCAGCACGCAGCAACACTGAGGAAGCCCCTACACGAGCAATAATAGTTGTGTCCGTGCAGAAAATCATTCTAACATTTCTAGCTGTAACACTATAATGTTACTGCGGAGGCCTGTACGTAAAGTAATTCGTGATAACATCCTGCAAAGATCGCTGGGGGTCATCCAGTGCCTCAAGGCAATGTTCCGCATTGCCTGAGTTAATATTTTAATCAGCACTCTGGGTAAAATTGGGAAAGCCCCTATTATATGAATGCTCCAATCCTCTTTTTCACAATAGGAGCATTTATAATGCTTTGGCGAAATATCATGGCACAAGTACACTTGGGCACAGCCAAAAAAAAAAATAAGGAAAATGAAAAGATACTTTTAGGTTGTAACTGCGCTTGGAGAATGAAAGGGTGTCATGACATATCACTGTAAAAATTCTATTACGGCAGATAAATCTATTCATCGCTCAAACTTAATGCAGCAGGAACCATTTTATCCTTGAATATGCACAGTTTATATTGACGTTTACACCTTATAACTAAACACAAAGCGGAGTCACAAAATGAGAAGTCATGCTATGGAGAATATTACTGCTTCCAATTGGCGATAGATCGATTATGCATCTCCCCAGTTGACAGCGAACAAAAGAGTAATAATTCACCTAAGCGCAGTTGCCTTATGAAGGACAATGGTCGCTTTCAAGAGGGGAGCTAAATGTGGCTATTACACTTGAATACAGATGCAAGGGGAGATGCGCCAATCTACCAATAGCAATCAATGTTATCGAAGATATAGCGGGCAGGAGCATAAAAGACTCCTGTGTCTCAATCATGACTAATCACTTAAAATGTGGTAAATTTGTTGTAAAGCAGCCGTTTTTGGCATTTGACAGCACTTAAAACAAGGACTCTGCTCTCTTTACCTCGCAACCAGGTGGAAAAACACCTTATGTTTAAGCAGCGAGCGGTCACTAGTGCTTTCATTTAAATGATATTTCTTCATTCTACCTGCCATAAATTAAAGCCATTGTGAGTGGCGAGTGTCATCCGAATTTAAATTGCGTTTGCAGAAGTTGTTATTGGATTTACAGCATCGGAGGTGACGCCTGTAACAATTTCTGCTTCAATATAATTTTCATTGTCAACCCTGCAGTGACGCATGGAGCTCGTAAACGGTGAACTAGTCTTGCACAATTATCGTTGCTCGCAAAACAGACCACAGAAACGAAAGATGACTGGTACTTCACTCCTACCAGGGTTTGTTCCGTAAAACGACGAAGAAATGGGAGGGGAATGGGGGGAGGGAGAATCTTCCGTTTCTCTGAAGCATACAGAAAACCACTGGCCACAGATGTCCTCACAGATATTTGTAATAGAGCCAGAGGATGTTGGAAATACTCGACGGGCCTGACAGCTTCTGTGAACAGAGACAGCAGAGTTAACGTTTTCAGGTTATTTATACAATAGGGAATAATTTGCTTTATACCTCCACACAATTTAAGACATGAGCATAATTCCTCCACCCAGATCATCTAACCAATCTCCTCTCAATCTTCTATTCTCGCAGAAGAACAGCTACAGCTTTGCACATTTACCCACATAACTGAAGTCTCCCATCCTTGAATCATTCTCGTAAATATTTTTGAACTATTTCTAAAACCTTCGTTTAAGTTGAACCATAATTTTATGAAGGTTCATTACCTAGTTCCTTTCGTTCTCTTTGCCCTGATTTATAAAACTGAGTGTTCAGGACGAAGGACTGATTTCTAAAACTGCCCTGCCACCTTCAATGATTTATGCACATGTACACCCACATCCCTCTGCTCCTGCATCCAATTAGAATTTGGACCATCATTTTATGTCACCCCTCCTCGTTCATCTGACCGCATTGTATCGCTTCACACTTCTGTACATTCAATTTCACCTGCCTTGTGTCTTCCCATTCTTCAGACCTACCTATAACCTATTGAAGTATATTATTATCCGCCTCACAGTTCGCAATACTTCCAGTCTTGCACCATCCTCAAATTTTGAACTTATGCCCTGCACAACCATGTCTAGGCTATTGATATATAGCTTAAAATGCAGTGTTCCCACTACATACCGGCAACCCCAACGCACCCCACACCCTCACGCCCTCTCTCCACGCCCCAGTAAGAAGTAAGGAACATTTGCTATATGTCATGCTTTAATAGGCTTGAATTCAGTTATTAAGCTGTGGCACAATTGAATTCCAGCTATGCTAAAAAGTAACGATTCAGAATGCCACATGGTTTGAAATAAAATGCTTCTGGGAACTAATAATGTTAACTACAAAGCAGAGGCTTAATAATTTGTGGAATCAAATGATTAATACAGGGGGAGAGAAGGTTAGAGTAGATAAAGGGATAATATGACGAACCCATTTGCTTAGAGCTCCTGCACTTCCAAATTCCCCACTTCACCACTGAATTTCCATCAGTCATAGTGTTATTAATAACTACATCAAGTCGCATTTATATTGCACCTCTAAAATAATAGATGTGAGGTCTTGTGGACTCAGCCAGAAACTTTGGTTCCAAGTGCCATTCCAGGACTTGATTACCAATAATTAAATTTATTCAATTATGGTATTTGGCTTGGCTGTGTAGGCCAACATTGATTGCCCATCCTTAATTGCCCTTGTGGTGGTGATCTGCCTTATTGAACTGCCGCAGTCCTTGTGATCTAGGTACACTAACAGTACTTTGAGGAAGAGAGTGCCAGGAGTTTCAGCCAGTGAGAGCGAAGGAACCGTGTTATATGTCTAAGTCAGGATGGTGAGTGACTTGGAGGGAAACGTTGAGCAGGTGTTGTTCTCATGTCGCAGCTGCACTTGTCCTCCTAGATGGTCGTGGTCATTTGTTTGAAAGGAGCTGGCTAAGGAGCATTGGTGAATTCCTGCAGTGCATCTTGTAGATGGTACACACTGCAGCTACTGTGCGTCAATGGTGGAGGCCGTGAATGTTTGTGGATGGCGTCAAAAACAAGCAGGGTGCTTTGTCTTAGATAGTGTCAAGCTTTTTGATTGTTGTGGGAACTGCACGCATCCAGGATAGCGGACAGTATGCCATCAAGCCCCTGGATCATGCTTTGTAGATGATGGTGGTGCTTTGGGGGGAGAGAAGGTTTGTTTTAGTCACTGTAATTATATGGCTAATCCAGTTCAGTTTCTGTTCAATAGTAATCTCCAGGATGTTGAGAGAGGGAAACTCATTACCGTATTGCCATTAAATTCCAAGAGCAATGATTAGATTCTCACTTGCTGGGGATACTCATTGCCTGCGCTTGATTGACACGAATTTTACTCTGCTGATTATCTTAGCCACGAGATTGCCCGAGTGATATGCCCGAGAAAAAGTGATATGGGAATGCATCGGCTTCTCAGCCACGTTGATTATGTGTCACTTACAAGAAGCACAGGAATGAAGTAAACATTGCGCCGTTCAGCATTTTGTTTCATTCCCGACATGTTTCAGTCTAAAATTTATAGCTCATTGGGAGTCCGTTGTGCAGCATTTCCAAAATAATATGGAAGCAGTACATGTTCTTTGATCTAGCCAGCAGCTGACTGAATGCCTGTTAAGAAATTTGACAGGCAATCGGTCATTTTGCACTGAAGCACCCATCATAAGTTTAACACGTAGGAGCAGAGATCAACGATTCGGCATACTGAGTGCGCTTCACCAATCAGTGAGATCATAGCTGACCTGATAGCCCTCAATTCCACTTTCGCCTTTTCCCATGTACCTTTTCCCCATAACGCTTGATTCCCTTATTGGCTAAAAATCTGTCTGTCACAGTCGTGAACATACTCAACGATACATCGTCTACAGAACTATGTGGTGAAGGATTCCACAGATTCTCTTCTCTGCTGAGAGACGAAAGTCCTCGTCATGTCTGTCTTAAAAGGGCGACCACTTACTCTGAGATTATGCCCTCTGGTCGGAGACCTCCTGAAAGGGGAAACCAACCTCTCAGCCTCTATTCTGACATGCTGCCTCAGAATATTACATGCTTCAATAAGGCAGCCTCTCAATCTTCTAAACTGCAATAAATACAGGCCCAGACTGTCCCACCACTCTTCATAAGAAAATCCCTCCATACCCGGCATCAACCTAATGAATCTTCTCTGGTCTGCGACCAATGCTAATGTACCTTTCATTAGAAAAGAGGACAAAAACTGTTCACTTTGTTCTAGGTGTGGTTTAAATATGTTCTTGTATATCTTCGGCAATACTTCTCTATTTCTATAATCCATTCCCCTTGAAATAAAGGCCAGCGTTTTGTTTCCCTTCCCTATTACCTGTTTCCTGCAGCCCTTCTTTATTTAAATAATATCCAGCTTCCCTATACGCCCAGCCAAGGTAGATAAGCTCACGTTTTCCAGGATTATATTCCATCTGCCAAGTTTTTGTCTACAAACTTGATCTGCCTTTATCCCTCTGTAGGCTCTTTGTGTCATCATCTCAACTTGCCTTCCCACCTATTTTCCTGTCATGCACAAAGTTGACGATAGTACAATCACTACCTTATCCAAGTAATTAATATATTTTGTAAATAATTGTGGCCCCAGAACCAATCTGTGTGGCTAGTTGGAGGCTGCCACCCTGAAAATATGCGCCTGTCTCAAACCTTTGACTTCTATTGATTAGCCCGTTTTTTATCCATACTAAAGTGCTACCCCCAACACCATGGCCTCTTCTTAAGTAGCCTTATGCGTGGTACGTTATTGATGGCCTTTTGGAAATCCTGGCATCGTATATCTGCTGGTTTCTTTTATCTACCCTGCTTCTTACCTCCTCAATAATTTATTTTAAATTTGTCTGGCCTGATTTCCCTTTCATGAAGCCATGCTGACGGTGCTTGATTATATTATGCATTTCTAAATGCTCTGCTATTACATCCTTTGTAACAGACTCTAACATTTTCCCAATGACAGGTGTTAAGCTAACTGGCCAAAAAGTCACCTGCTTATGTCTCCCTCCCTTTTAAATTAAAGTTGTTAAATTGGTAGCTTTCCAATCCTCTTGGAATTTTCCAGAATCTAAGGATTCGTGAAGTAATACTACCCGTGCATCCACTCGGCCTTTAACCCCATTAGTTTCCCTAGTCCTTTTTCTCTAGTGATAAATATTCTATTTATTTCTCACTCCGCAACTCCACCACCCATTTGCCCCCTTGATTATTTCTTATTTTTGGAATGCGATTAATGTTTTCTACTGTAAAGACTGATGCAAAGTATTTATTCAACTCCTCTGCCATTTCATTTTTTCCCTTTATTATTTCCCCAGCCTCATTCTCTAAGGGGCCTATGTTCACTTTGGCTTCTCTATTCCTCCATATATGTTTAAAGAAGCTCTAGCGATCCGTTTTGACATTACTTGCTGGTCTATGCTCCAATTTTATTTTCTCTCTTTTGTTATTTTTTGGTCAGCTTTGTTTTTTAAAGCTTCTCCATGCTTCTGGGTTTCCATTAATCTTTGCCACATTGTATATATTTTTCTATCAATTTGATACGATCCTCAACTTCCTTCTTTAACCGTCGAGCCTGCTTATGGTTGATCGAACAGTCCAATGCCCTTTACTCAAACTATCCCCACAACCATTTACGTTATTGTAAATCCGAAATCTTTCAAACTCCTCCTTAAACATACTCAATGACTCAGCATCCATGGCCCTCTGGGCTAGATAGTTCCAAAAATTTACAACGCTCTGAGAAAATACATTTCTCCCATCTGGGCCTTAAGTGGCTTCCCTCTTATTTGGAATTGTGTCCCGTGGTTCTAGACTCCAAAGCCAGGGGAAACACCCTACCAACATCTACCCTGTATATTCCTTTCAGCATTTTGTAGGGTTCAGTGAGATTTCCTCTCATTCTTCGAAACTCTGCTGGATGCAGGGCCAGTTTCCCCAATCTCTCTTCATATGATGGTCCCGCCAGACCCAGAAGACGTTTGGCGAATTTCGTTGCACCCTCTGTAGAAATGCTATCCTTTCTGTATAAGGTGACCAAAACTGCACATAGTACCCCAGGGGCGGTCATGCAAAGCTTCAATACATTTGAAGCAAGTGTTCACTCCTTTTTTACTCAAACCCTCTTCTGATAAAGGATGACATTCTACTCGCTTTCTTAACTGTTTGCTGCACCTGAATGTTAGCTTTCAGGGACTTATGGACAAGAACGCGCAGGTACATCTACACTTTCATTCTTTTACCATTTAGGAAATAATCTGCACATCTGTTCCTCCTACCAAAATGCATAACCTCAAATGTTTCCACATTATATTCCATCTTCCATGTTCTTGCCCGCAAACTAAGTCTATCCAAATCTTTCAGCATGGTCAATCAAGAGAGCAATTAAGCCCATTAACGGCACAATTGTTCCCGAATTTTATTGGTTCATCCAAGCTTACAGTTGGCGGATGGGCTAAACGGCCTTTACCTATTGCATTAAACATCATGCAATGGATGGATTAAATCTCTGTTTTGAAATAAAATTTATAAAAACTGTGCTTAGCATTTTATTCGGTATATTTTCAGGTGATTGACTTTGATGCCTAGACTTTTTTTTCCGCTTTCTAAAACTTTATATGATGATTTTCAGGTCAGAAGCTGCCTGAGGCAGCTGTCTGCCTTCAGGGAGCTGTGCCGCAGCGCTCACTCGCACCCGTGGAAACCTGATCGCCAGCCCTCTTCCCGCCCTCTCCTCGGCAGCGATGAAATTTTCAGCTCACGCTACTCTCTCTCCCCACCCTCTCTCTCTCTCTCAGGCAAACACACACGTGCACATTCGCAGACACACCTACTAACAAGAAGAAACAGACAAACGCATATGCAGCTACTTACATACACACACACAGTCTCAGAGTACAATCACACAGTCAAAGAAACGCAGTCCTGCACAGTTGCACTCACACTCTCTCTCACATATACGCAAACATGCATACTCACACGCACACACACACAAACATGCGCACACACACACACACACAAACACGCACTAACACACATGAATACACACAAAATATCACTGAAACACTTAGGATAGGCACACAAAATAGACACATAGGCACTCACTCACCCATTCCTCCCTCACTTTCTGGATCTCTCTCTCTCTCTTTCTCCCTCTTTCTCTCTCAGGCACATAGACACATGAACACTCGCAGGCACACACATTCGTGAAGAAACGCACACACAGACACAGAAAAACACAGTCAAATAAACACTATCTCCCATAAACGCATTAGCACTCACAAACACTCACACACGCAGAGTCACAAACCCGCAGAATCACCCATTCATGCACTCTCACATTCTTACATAAACCACCATAAAATAAATCACAAACACAGCCATGCACATACGCACACACAGGCTTGCACACAATGGACAGAAATTCAAAAACACTCACAAGTACTGAAAATCAGACACATAAGAACAAACTCTCTCTCTCTGTCTCTCTCTCTGTCTCTCTCTCACACACACACACACACGTGCACCGTCACACACTGTCAACCACTCATTTAGCAGCTCATGCGCACAAACACACGTGTTCGCACACATACAGAAACACACATACACACAGAAACCCACACACGCAACTTCACCGAGACTCACAAGAAAACACGTACCCTCACTCACAGATACATACACACACACACTCAAACAGACACACCCGTGCACAATCATGCACTCAGAGTCACACACTCGCTGAAGCATGCACATACGCACAAAATATCACAGAGCGCAATGGTCACATACACACATGCACAATCACACAGAAACACAGAGACGCACACAGACACAGATACAGACGCACAAGTGCAGATACAGACGCACAAGACACAGACACAGATACAGATGCACAAGACGCACACACAGACACTCTCAAACTGAAGCACTAATACACATCCTTACATGGGCATAGATACGGACACACGCATTCACACACAGACACACTCATGAATACAGAGATAAACACACACAGAGACACAAATGCACACGCACACAGGAACATACACAAACAGAGAAACACACACACAGAGACACACGCAGACACACAGGCACACACAGACACACACACTGAAACTTTCAAACTCGAGCACGAATACACATTCTCGCATGAGCACAGAAGCACACACGCACACGCATACACACAGTCATGAATTCACACAAGAAAAACACAGACGCGCACACACACACACACACACAGACGCACGCACACAATCACACACACAATCATGAATTTACACAGAGAAAAACACACAGATGCGCACACACAAAACATAACATACACACACACACAGGGCCACGCAAACACATGTATACTGACAGGGAAAGTGACAAGCAATTGAAGGAAAAAATGAAGAGTTTGGGATAAAGAGACAGAGAATGTGATTAACTTCGATGTTCCGGAGAGCTGATAGAGGCTTGATAGGGGACAGAATGTCGTCCGTACGTTTTGTGCTATTCGATGATCCTATTTTTGCTGCTACCCAGAATTTCCCTATTTTTTTGATTCTTTCCAAAGCATTTGATAAAGTCACACATAGACGACTTGTTAACAAAGTTTAAACACATGCAATTAAAGGATGGATTACAGTGAGCCCTGGATATTGCATTGGTGACAGAAAGCAGAGAACAGTAGGGAATGGTTGTTTCTCGAGATTGCAACTACGTGTCCAGGGTATTCCCCAGGTTCAGTGTTGGCCTCAATATTCTGTTGATGTATTCTAATGCCGTGGGATTCTTCAAACAGGGATCATTACAAAAGATTTCAGATTGCAGGAAACTCTGAACTGTTAAAATCAGTGGAAAGGAAAGTAACAGCTTTCAGGAGGGTTGATGCTGACTGGTGAAGTAGACAGATATATGAAATATATAATTTAACATAAAGAAGCGTTAGGTAATCGATTTTTGTAGGAACGAGAAAGGGAGACAGCATAAACTAATGGGAAGCAATTTACTTCTGGTGCAGGGACAGAGAGACTTGGAGAGTAGTGGGGGTTTCTGTGTTGTGGGCTCAGAAAACACAGGTCTGACCAATTCCCAGCTTCAGAAAACCTGTACCAACCTTCTAGCACGATTACTGCCACATTTCATTCTTGGAGAGACGTGGAGGGATAAGGATGGGATTTCCGACTCCCGTTTGGGTGTGGGCACGGGATTGGTCCCAGGAGAACTCGGATGTGGATATTCGATTTTTTTCGTGGGATGTGGCTTTTGCTCGAAAGTCTAACATTTGTTGTCCATCCCTAATTATCGTTGAACTGATTGTCTTACCAAGCCATCAGAGGGCACCTAAGATTCATCCACATTACCCTGGGTGTGGAGTCACTTATGGGCCACAACAGGCATGGTGGGCATACTTTGGTCCTTAAAAGGGATTTGTGAACCGGATGGGTTTTTACAATAATTGATGATAGTCTCTTGGTCGCCATTACTTAGACCAGTTCTGAACTCCAACCTCTCTGAATAAGTGTTATGCAGTCTCTGGACGTTAATCCTGTTTCTCTCTCCACAGATGTTGTCAGGTGTGCTGAGGTCTCCCGCATTTTCAGTTTTCATTTCAATTCAAGGGTTACTAGCTGAATTTTATTTCCACCAGCTGATATGGTTGGATTTAAACCCATGTCCCCAGGGCATGAGCCTGGGCTTCCGGGTTCTGCGTCTCTAGTTGAAGGATTCTGATCTTTGCAGTGTGAGAACTTACTGTTCATGTCACTGATGACTGAAGCATTGTTGCCCTGTAAGAAGTGACCTATTAAGAACATTTCCCATGGTGTACTCTTTAGCTATTGCTGTGCTCACTGTTCAATTCCAATGTTGTCCATCCACTCTAACCTCTCTATACTCTGTTTTAACTATATTTTATTGCTTGTCTCTAAAGTACACAGACTTAAAACAAAAAAAAAACATTATGTTTCAGCTTGCACAGATCTGTTTGTGACCACAGGAGAAAGTTCCAACTGATTCATTCCTCACTTACAGCTCAGAACCACTGACACCCACGACACCTATCTAAATCTATTCCCCTTCAGACGAGGCAGCACGCTAAACACTCCCACCTTTATCCAAGGAAGAACCACAAGCCAATTCAGGAAAGCTGCTCAAGGGCCACGAGAACTAATCTGTATTGGTGACGTGGGACTTGGCAAGTTAGCCTGCCACTTGTCCGGCAATGATGAGGCCACAAAGCCTGTGCCATGAAAACCGTTTTGCCATATCACACATAAATAGCAGCACCTCTCGTCACTAACAGTACACCCCATTAGGTTAATGATAGGGATACAATGAGTACCTCACATCTTGAGTCATGTACTACCCCAGAATGGCAGACCGACGAAGAAGCCAGGAGTCTCAGGAAGCAGCAGCACCCCCCGTCAAGGAGCACGGACTGGACATTCTCCTGACAGTGGTAGGCACACACAGTGATATCCGGTTCTCTAACGGATCCAGGTTTCCTCCTGCCACAGCAAGTGTATCATGGGTGAAGATAGTGGAGCTCATCAGTTACACTAGTGACCACCGGAGGAATTCGCTACCGTGTCCAAACAACTTTTTGTTCTGCACTTTGCTAAGGTGCAGAAGGTGCCCCTACTAGGCATACAGCTTTTTATCGCTGCATCGAGCCTGTCGGTATTAGTGTGGGTACATTGTAGCTGCTGTTCAGCAGCACTACAGGAACCTGCACCCAATTGCAAAGGTGAAGCAAACAATATCAACGATAAAGAATGGCAATGAGGATAATCAACTTTAAACTGCTTGTAGTAATCTCCAATCAAATTGGCTCGATGAGACAGCACATCACACTGTCCCTCTTGTCCTTGAAGGATAAGAGGCCGATGAATGTACAAGGGTATAGACGGCCATGGGTAGGACGTGAAATATTCGTGCCATTCGACCTGTGGTGGAGATTACAATGTACATTTCCAGAATACCATCCAGGTAGTCATCAGGGTGACATGGAGTTCTCCCTCTCAGTTTCACATGGCCCGAATGTTGATGAAGTTGTACAGGTGGTGATGTGGGGTATTAGGTGTGTTGGTGGTAAGAGGCAGGAAATGGAGGGCTGGGATTTGGGTTTGACAGCTCGTTTGGGAATGGTAATTTGTCACTCCAAGATTTTATAATGTTTAGCCAGGGAGACATGAATGACATCAAGCGAGTACAGATTAATCTGTGGAAGGACCGTTATTAAGAAAGTCGAAGCTCTAAATGACCTCATCTAATGAAAGCCTTACATTTCTCTCACAGATACCAGAGTTGCTACTTGACCCCTGGAGAGGATTCAGGACTCAGACATGAGGAAGAGGAAGACTTGTCCAAGGAAGCAATATGATCACCATCATACTCAATGTGCCAAGCCCAGAGACTCACTTTCCAGTAGGTAATCATGTGGAATCAAAATGGGGAGAACTGGGTGATGAGCAGATCACTGCCGTCCAGGAGGAGGTATCAACGGTGCAGGTTTTTGTTCACATTTCCCGCTGCAGGGGGAAGGACAGAAAGAGGGATGCACAGCGAGACAGCCAGACTGAGCCTCTGGAGTCTCAGTTTGAGATTCTGTGCTCGCACGGAAAACAGCAGTTGTGGCCATTGAACTGCATTCCCTGAGACATTGAGAGCTCATGCATTCTGATTGAAGGAGTCCATGGTTACGGTGACCTCGCCCCTGTCTCTGTTGGGAAATCTAAGAGGAGCAGTCAAGAGAGAGTTTCCGACCTCATTGTGAGTTTATGCAGCAGCTGTGAGACCCCATTCTGTGGCACTAGCTCCGTTGCAGTAATGGGAGAGGAGCTCAGGAGCCTGAACATGACTTTCACATGGGAGTCAGATCGCTGTCTCCAGAGGATGGTAGCTGTGCCCCAGCATTCGGAAAACAACAGCGTGGGCTGAACAGTGCCAACAGGAGCGTGTGGGATTGAATAATGTTATGTAAAGCTCCCGCCCTTCGGATTCCTCGCCCCTTGAGTTTGGAGTACAATATGATACATGGGTCCAAGCGAGAGTGGCAGCCCCTGCAGTGATGCAGGCAGTGCAGCCTCAGGGAGAGTGCCAACGGGTTCCTGAACTACGAGATTGATAACCACGATCATCACAGCCATTTAGCCAGATAGGTGAACAGCCAGTCTCCACCTTCTCGGAAGGAACAGGAGGAATATTACATGTATTGTTCCAACTGAGGGGGGTATTGTGAAGTGAATGAGAAGCATTCTGGGAGAAGCCAGTGCACTCATCTCAACTCAGGGAGTTGAGGAAAAGGACCCTTGCACTCAAGAGGAAGAATAGCATCCAACAGAGTTCGGTAGCGAGAAGTGGCTTAGAAGCATTCTGAGATAAGTCAGCACAGTCACTGCAACTCAGCAGCGGATCGAGGAGAAGGACACTTGCACTCAACAGGAGAAGTACATCCAACAGAGGCCGGTGGCGAGAAGATACTGAGAAGCATTCTGGGAGAAGTCAGTGCAGTCAGTGCAACTCAGAAGGGTGTGAAGGAGGGCCCACTGTCAAAGAATGGAATGGCCGCAAACATTACATTGCTGTAGTGTTTCCATCCCTCCCTCCTCCTTAAACCAAAATTAAAGAGGGAGAGGCAGTACCTTCAGTAGTGCAGCAGACCTGCAAGGGACACTCTTCTGAAAGTGGATTTTTATAAAAGTAGCTGATAGGTGAGTAAAACCTGGTGAGTTTTTTTTTAATCTATTAAAATAATTCAATGCTTTATACTGGGTTTGGAGTTATATGAAAAGTACAGAGTAGTAATGTACATGTGTAATTAGTCAAGTAACAAGTTTCCTAGCTAACATAAATAAGGCCCTGAGTTAGTGTATGTTGTAAGGGTGAGGGACGTCATGGCAGGAAAACTGGGACCCGTGATATGCTCCTCCTGCAGCATGTGGGATATGAGCATTCCTGGTGACCTTGTGTGCGGAAGGCGTGTCCAAATGCTGCTTCTAGATACACAGATCTCGGAGCTGGAATGCAAGTGGACTCATTGTGGAGCATCCGTGATGTTGAACAAGTTATGGATAGCACATTTAGCGAGGTAGTCAAACCATAGTGAAGATTACACACGCAGAAAGGGAATGGGTGACCGTCAGGAAGAGTAAAAGACTCAGGAAGGTAGTGCAGGAGTACCCTGTGCTCATCCCCCTCTGTAACAGATATACTGCTTTGGATAATTTTGGGGGTGATAGACTCTCAGGGGAAAGCAGCAACAGCCAAGTTCACGGCACTGTGGGTGGCTCTGCTGCTCAGAGGGGCGGAAGGCAAACAAGTGGCAGGGCTATAGTGATAGGGGATTCAACAGTTAGGGGCACAAACGGACGCTTCTGTGGCCACAAATGTGAATCAATGTTGCCTCCGTGGTGCCAGTGTCCAGGATGTCATGGAGCGACTGCAGGACATTCTGGGGAAGGAAGATAAACGGCTAGTGGTCATGGTACGCATTGGTACCAATGACATAGGTAAACTAAGGGATGAGGACCTGCAAGCTCAATACAGGAAGTTAGGTGATGAATTAAAATGCAGAACCTTAAATGTAGTAATCTCAGGATTACTCCCAGTTCCACATGCTAACGAGAGCAGCAATAAGAGGATAGATCAAATTAACATGTGGCTGGAGGGATGGTGAAGCCGGGAGGGATTCAGATTCTTGAGGCAATGGGACCGGTTCTGGTGAATTTGAGATCTGTACAACCCAGACGGGCTGCACCCAGGCAGAGCTGGGACAAGTTTATTTGCGGGGGCTTTTGCTCGTTCTGTTGGGGAGTATTAAAACTAGTGCGGCAGGGAATTGGGAACCCAGGAGTATGATCAGATAGGTCAGATTCAGATCACAAATATCGAGTTACAACATTAGCTCTGGACGTGGTGATAGACATGGAGTTACTGGAGAAGCAAAGTTTAAGAAGTGTCCAGAAAGGCAATTTGACAGGGTTAAATTGTTTATACTTCAAAGCAAGGTGTACTAAAAGCAAGGTAGATGAGTTAACGGCACAGATAGACACATGGCAGCAGGATGTCATTGATATAATGCAGACCTGGCTAAAGGAGGGACAAAACTGGCAGCTAAATATCCCTGGTTTAGAGTCTTCAGACACGATATAGAGTAGGAGATAAAAAAAGGAGAGGTGGTAGCACTAATCGTTAAAGAATCATTCCAGTTGCGAGAAGGGATAGTATACTAAATGGGTCAAAAAACCAGGCTTTATGGATTGAGCTTAGATATAAAAAATGGGCAGTTACAATACTAGGAAGATACTACAGACCCCAAATAGTGAAAGGGAGATTGAAGATGAAATAAAAATAAAAAACTGCGGATGCTGGAAATCCAAAACAAAAACAGAATTACCTGGAAGAACTCAGCAAGTCTGGCAGCATCAGCAGAGAGGAAAAGAGTTGACGTTTCGAGTCCTCATGACCCTTCAACAGAACTGGGTGAATCCAAGGAGAGGGGTGAAATATATGCAGGTATAAGGTGTGTGTCGGTGGGGGCGGGGGGTGGGGGGGGTGCGGTTGGGTTGGGCGAGAGAAGTGGAGGGGGGTTGGTGTGGTTGTATGGACAAGCGAGCAGTGATAGGAGCAGATAATCCACTCATCCATCACCCCCTACTCCTCAACACCCACCTATGGCACCTCCCCATGCCCACGCAAAAGATGCAACACCTGGAACAATGCAGTAGGCCAAGGACGGACATGCGGGCATGAGAGCAGGGTGGAGTGTTAAAATGGCAAGTGACAGGGAGGTCTGGGTTCTGCTTGGAGACAGACCGAAGGTGTTCTGCAAAGTGGTCACCCATTCTGCGTTTGGTCTCTCCAATGTAGAGGAAAGGTAATCTACACTCCAGTGTACGAAAGGAGGTGGCCATGGAAATAGTGAAAGCCTTGGTTGCCATCTGCCAAAATACCATAAGTTGTGGAACATTCCCGGCCAATTGTAAGATAGCAAATGAAAATCCAATATTAAACAAATCAGGGAGGGTGTAAACAGAGAATTACAGGCTGATTAGCCTAATATCAGAAGTAGGGGAAATTCTAGATACTCTTCTAAAGGATGTGCTTACAGGACACATAGGAGATTACAAGGGAATTAGACAAGTCAATTTATGAAAATGGCACCATGTTTGACAGAAATACTGGAGTTTTCTGAGTTTTTAACAAACAGAATATTTAATGGAAAACCAATGGATCTGGTGGGCTAAGATTTGGAAACCTATACCAAAAAGTCCCTCAAAGAAGATTGTGTGTACAATTAAAGCACATCACCTTGGGTTAATGGATTGGGAACTGATGAACAGATAGAAAACAAAAAGTAGGAATAAATCAGTTTGTTCTGAGCAATGGCAGGTTGTTGACTGGTGGAGTTCCGGAGGGGTTAGAGCTTGCACCCCAGCTATTCATATTATATATCAATGATTTGGGTGAATGTAACAAATGTAATATTTGTAAGTTTGCTGACAACACGAAATTTAGTGAAAATCTGAATGTTTCAAAAGGTGTTAAGCGGCTTTAAGGGGATTTGGACAAGTTTGCTTAGTGTGAAAATGCATGGCAGATGCAGTATAACGTGCAGAAGCATCAAGCTATCTAATTTGGTAGGAAAAATCGAATAGCAGTGTATCACCTAAATGGTGATGGATTGGGAAATGTTGATGTACAAAGGGACCCAGTTGTCCTTCTAAACAAATCAATGAACGCAAGCATGCAAGTGCAGCAAGCTGTTAAGATGGCAAATGGTGTGGTGGCCTTCATTGCACGAGGACTTGAGAGGGACCAAACCTGGAATATTGTGTGAAATTTTGTTCTCTTTACCTAAGAAAGAATGCACTTGTACAGAAGGAATGCAGTGAAAGTTCTCCAGATTGATTCCTGGGATTGCAAGAGTAGATATTTGGTCGACCAGACTTGTATTCACTGGAGTTCAGAAAAGTGAGAGGGGATCTCATTGAAAAGTATGAAGTTCTGTGAGGGCTGAACAGACTGGATGCAGAGAAGATGTATACTCTGGGTGGAGGGTCAGGAACAAAGGGGTACCATCTTAGGATACGGGGTGTGCAATTTTGGACTCAGCTGAACAAAAACATCTTCACTCAAAGGCTGGAGAACCTGTGGACTTCTCTACCACAGAAGGCAGAGAAGGCCAAGTCTCTGAATATATTTAAGAAGGGAATGCATTGATTTCCAGGCTTCTAGTCAGTAGGCTGCACGTAATGTCCTCGGAGCCCAGTGGGAAAAGAAGATCGTGGATCCTGCTGGATGCTGCCATGAGCAGACGTTCAAAGCCTTTTGGCAGAACACACAATGCCAGAAACTGCAAACTATCATCAAGACGTTGTCTGGCTGGTATGGTAAAGCCCTCACCGTCAGACCCTTGTTGCATGTATAAAGACTACATCTTCTGCATGTTGCCTTCGGGGTGGCTGTGATGGAGAAGAGACCCATGTCTATCTCGTTCTGGAATTTTCCTTTAGAAAGAGAGATTCACTGATTTTTATCGAGGTTCACCCCGAGCAGCTCATGACCCAGGACTCTGTGCTCTACTGGCTGTTCCCAGGGTCAGACAAGGAGACAAGCATCAACAGCTGCAGGAGTATAATAAACTCGGTGAAACACGCTCATTCGCTTGCCCAGAACTTGCTGGTTTTCCAGTGCAGAGCGTTGTCCATGACTGAATGTAGCAGGCTGGCACATTCCAATGCTGATAAATATGTGCCAAGGGATGCACTGAATCTTGGGGTAGACTGCACAGAGGAGTAATGCGGGTAGGTCGCTGTCTAGGTCCTTTGAAACTACACGGAGAGGGTGGAAACTGTGTAAAACCTCTCGGACTGCATGTCTGACAGGGAGTATATATTTCAAGCATCAGAACTATTGAGGCAACACAGAGTGGGACATACTGTATGGAGAGAAAAAATAAATTTTATTGCAACATCTGTAATATTCAAATTTTAAAAAAATGCTATGCACTTTTACACTTGTTATGAATAAAATATTTTGAAAAATAAAAGGAAGAAAACATGTATAATCCAATGTATCATACGTTATAGGAAGCTATTCTAACTTTAAACTTTATATGTAGAAAGTTGAAGTAATGCCATTATAAGGGGAAAAAACTTAAATGTCCCTATTCGGTGATTCTGTTAATTCTTTTGACTGGTAACTGAGTTAAACTGTTCAAATCAACTGTTTCTCTGGTATGTGTAAAATGTTTCATTGTTGAATTTAGACACAAATTAGCACGTGTTTCATGGCAATGTTATACGTTTCTGTTTTTTTTGATAACATGTTGTATTCTGCTAAGCTGCCCACTGTCGTTTAAAAGTTAATTGCAATGTAATTCTAGGTCATGGGCTGAATGTAAGATGTTCGTAATTTTATCAAGTTTGCAGTTTACTGCAAGAAAAAACAGAAAATGCTGGAAAAACTCAGCAGTCCAGCAGCAGCTGAGGAGGGAGAAACATGGTTAATGTTTTGCTTCCTTATGACCCTCTGCAGAACCTTCAGGCTCTTTTACAATTCACTGAATAAATTTCAAAACAGTCTAAACATGAGTGGCAGATGTGAACAGTCCCCTCCTCAGAACATTGCCTTTATGTGCGATTATCCATCCGTGAAGATGTGGGGTTTGCACGAACATTGGAGCCGGGTCCAGTTCATGATGAATAAACAAGTTGTGAGAATTGCAAAAGTAACAGGCGCAGGCATGAAGGAACCTCTCGTGATTGTCACAGAGCAATTGCACAGTCGAAACCGCACATTCCATCACTGTGCTGATTATTGGGAGATGGTGGATGGTGTGGTAATTGGATTGGATTTGTCTTGTGTTTTGTGTACGCAACAAAGCTTGGTAATCTCCCATATTGACGGGCCGATACCAGTATTGTATCTGCAATGGAACAGCTTTTTTATTTCTGCATTTATGTGATGCGGATGTCACTGGCAAGGCGTTTGATGCCCATCCATAATTTTCATTTAAAGGCAATTTCAGGCAATATTCAAGTGTCTCCACATTGTTCTTGGTCTTGAGGCACATGTACATCAGGCCAGGTAAGGGCAGCAGATTTCATTCCCTTAAAGGCATTCATGAACGTATGGGAATTAACAATGCTCTCACTGGATTTGACCCGTGTGCCCTGAACATTAGTCTAGGACTCTGAAAGCAGCGACATTAGCCTCCCACCGCCAGTGGGCCACTGTGTACAGCCAGTCCCCAAAGAGTAAGAACTAAGAAAAGCCAGACAGATGTTAAGTCCTGGGAATTTACAAGGATCGGCCTCAAACTCAGCAGGCTGAGGTACAGGGACATGAATCGCAAAAGGTTAGTACGCAGGCGCTGCAAGTAATTAGGATATTTAATAGAATGTGAACATTTATTGTGAGGGAAATTTAATACAAAAGTAGGTAGTTCATGCACCAGAGCGACTTCTTCAGGGTTACTGTGTACATTATTAGTCACCTGTTTTAAGGAAGTATGTAAATTCATTGGAAGCAGTTCAGAGAAGGTTTAGCAGACAAGTAGCTGATATGGAAGGGTATTCGGATGAGCAAAGTCTGGACAGGAAAGGCTTGTATCTGCTGCAGTTTTGAAGAGTAATACGTGACTTCCTGGGAACACATAACATCCTGTGGGGCTTTGAGAGGGCGGATTTGGAGAGGATGTTTCCTCTCATGGTAACATCTCGAACTAGGTGTGATTGTTTAAAATAAGGGGTCGCCCAATTAAAACCGAGACCATGGAAAACATATATATAGAGGGTCTTCAGTCTTTGGAACTCTCCTCCTGAAAAGGTCATGGAAGCAGATTATTTGATAACCTGTAGGGCAGATGTGGTTACATTCTTCATAAGCAAGTGGGTTATAGTTTTCCAGCGATGCAGATTTCAGGTTGGTATCATGTTAGCCATGATGTTATTAAGTGCAGGAGCACGCTAGTGGGGGGGGTGGGGGGGTGCGCCGAATGGCCTACTAATGCTCCATTTAGGTAATTCACTGGGGAAGCAGCGTGTAGGAGCAATAGGCAAGTGGGGCAAACCCACCGGGGAAGGAACTAAATGAATATGCAATGGAAAAGAATTCAGTTTTGTATAGTGTAATCAGCTTTCTTATTGGATAAAAATGTAAATGAAAAGGGTTTCGTCCTTGGTTTTTATTACATGATGGTGGCTAAGGAGAAGCTGTGATGAGACGTCTCACATGCATGGAGAAATGGAGAATGGAGGGTGGGTGGTGGTAAAGGATAATTGTCCATTCAGTAAAGTAGTCTTAGCAGACACTCTCCGACTGCATGTCCTTGTCGCAGGCATCCAGGAAATATCCTCCCCGCTTCCTGCTCCGCCACCTGAGCTGTCCTCTAGATTCTTTCTGACAATGCTTTCATGATGGTTATGATATTAAGGGTGTAACAGGGCAGCATGGGTTGGACTCTTGCTCCAACATGTCTTTGGCAGTTCACTCCATGCGTTTCAGGAATCAGGAGCGTTGCCTCCTCATACCGATGATCTGCTCTACGACGTTTCTGGTGGCTCCATTTCTTTTGGTGTACATGTGCTACATTCACGAGCTGTTTTGACGGTGGGCATGGTGAGGTGGTAGGTGTTTTGAGCTCTGTATCGATTGGGCAGCCTTCATCTGCAAGATGCGGCCTGGTTCTCCATGGAGATCCGAAGGTGGTGGGAATGGTTGAATGTTTTAGAATAAAGGCATTTTGACTGCCTCCATTATAATGGGCATTCACCAACAGGATTGAATGTGCATGGCCGCACATAAACTGCACATTATGGCAGCCCACCCCCACCATCTCAAGGGCAACTAACCAGTGATGCCCACGTCTGTGAAAGAATATATAAAAAAAACATAATCATTCTTGGAGTAAGAGTTGCATTTTTCCCCATTTTCACGGGGGCCCAGCAACACCATATATACCATCGCAAATCCCACTATCCTGGCAAAACTACTCGACCTCTCATCCCCCCTCTCTCTGCCCTGGAAGATTATGATGTATTCACCTCACCCTGCATTGGTGGTCTCCTTCCCCTCGTGGATTAATCGATGGAGAGCATACTGGGAGTTGATGGATATGTCACCCGCTGTGTTCTGCAATGTTCCGGATCCATAGAAGTTAAATAGAACTGTGAGCATAATGGCCACTGACATCATCACCCTCAACTTGGTGTGAGGCTCTCTGTTGCGTTGGAGGGAATACAGCACCGTAACCACCTCACTATTAAATCCAAGTCGCCTCCCATGCTACCCCTGGACGAGGCATATGTTGTCAATCTGCTGTTGGAAAACTTGGGATGGATAGGGCAGAGCCACCTCCTCCTCCTGCTTTATAGCTGCTCTGTAGCCTATGCTTCACTTGTTGGTCATGTAACAAACCCAAATACAGTCTGTAACTACAGTCCACATACCTGGTCGAGAATGGGCTCAACAATCCATCCTCCCAATGTATACAGCACCTCCAAGAAACCGTCCAAAGCATCTGCACTAATTTTCCAGTCACATAATTGAATTAATTAGGGCAAGGGTGTAATTTGCAGGATGTTTGGAATGGATAGATGGATACAATTGATTTGAGGGTTGAGACAATGAAGAGTTTCATTCACAGGAATGAGATTATTAAATTTAAGGAGCTGCCAGCCCCTTAATGTAGGTCAGTGAGTACAGAGATTATGGATGAACGGGCGTAAGTGTGAGTTAAGAGAAGCACAGCAGAGCTTTGGAGGAGCTGAAGTCTATGAAGGTTTCAAACAGGAACTGTGTGGTCAGGTTCAAAATGTAATAGTCGATTCTGGATTGACCAAAGATACAGATAAGGGGCAATTCAGCAGCTGAGCTGAGCTGAGGTGTTGATGAGTGATATTGCTATCGAGCTAGCTAAAACTATTTTCTGAACTTGAGCAGAGCTGAGATAATAAGTACGGCGCTCTCTGTGTGCTACTTCAGTGTACCGACTGTGAAAACACAAGTTTGGTGAGGGGCCGATATCAGTTAAGGTGGAAGTATTAATAAATTTAAAAAAAAAAATAACACAATTAAGATGGCAGGAAGCTCAATTCGTCTCTACTGCAGCATGTAGGCATTCTCGGAGCTCAGTGCAATCTATTGCACCACATTGGCAGTAAGTGTCTGCGGCTTGAGGAGCTTTGGTTCGGGTTAAATTGAGGCGATCTGCATTTTGACACAGCAGGGATGTGGGAGTTTCCTGGACACTTTACTCAAGAAGGCAGTGTGTCTCAGGTCATCATTTGGTCAGGGACAGGAAGGTGTGACTGCAAACAGGCAGGTAATGGGATAAGGAAGCTAGGAGTGAGGGAGAATCAGCCCATAACATTGAGCAAGAAGTTTTTGTTTTTTTACAGCTTGTATGGGCAAGAGTGAGGGCTGTATTATGGACAAGCAGACTGACCATGTGCCATGATACACGAAGCTTTCCAAGTGAGGGGAGCTAAAAGGAATGCAGTCCTTGTAGGGAACAGTATAGTTAGGAGGATAGATACTGTTCTCTGCAACCAAGAACGAGGGTCCAGTAGTCTGTGTTGCCCACCCTGTGCCAGGATTAGTGATATTGCTTTGGGTTAGAGAGAAACTTGTAATGGTCTGTGTAGGTACCAATGGCATAGGAAAGAAGTTCTGTGTTGGGAATTTGAAGAGCTTGGCTCCAAAGTTTAAATCAAGCAGAACATCAAATGTAATAATTATGCATTATTGTCTGAACTATGTGAAAACTTGCATAGGGCTAAATATGATCAGAAGATGAATGTGTGCTTCAAAGGCTGGTGAGACAAGTGGTTTCCGGTTTGCTGGGCACTAACAACAGTATTCGGGAATAAAGGGGGCTGTACCACTGGGATGAGCTTTGCCTGAACAGTGCTGGGGCCAATATTCCGGTGAACAGTATAATTCGGCAAGTAGAGGGGGCTTTAAACTACATAAAATGATGAACTGGTTATGTCGGGGAAGGTTATCCGAATTAAAGTGAGCTGACAAGGCAACGGATCAGATGGCACTAAAGATATTGGTAATTAGAGAATTGCAGGAAGGGAAAGCGATTATTAACTTAAGAAAGGGGCAGGTTTTAGAATAATATTTAAAATAATTAATTAAGGGCTCCGTATCAGTTTGATTGCAGCATCCTCAATAAAACAGTGGAAGGTAGCAAACATATGAAAGAGGGGAGAGGGAAAACAGCAAACTATGATACTTTTGAGAATAACATTAGTAGCAGGGAAAATGCTACAGTCTATTATATTGGATGCGATAACAGGACAAATAGAGTTTCGCATGATTTGGAAGAATTCAGCATGGATTTATGAAAGGGAAATTATTCTTTACAGACCTGTTGGAGTTTGTTTGAGTCTATAGCTAGCGGAATAGATATAGGGGTGAGCGGTGAATGTTCTACATTTGGGTTTTTAGAAAGCTTTTTATGAGACCACACACAAGAGATCAGTAAACACGTTTAAAGCACATGGGATTGTGGTTAATATGCTGGCATGGATTGTGAACTAATTAACAGGCAGAAATCGGAGAGCATGAATAAATAGGTCAGCTCCAGGTTGGCAAGTAGTAGGTACTGGTAGGTACTGCAAAGATCAGTGTGTTGGCCCCAGCTATTCACAATATATATCGATGATTTAATTGTGTGTTTTGAATGTAGTATTTACAAGTGTGCTGCTCATGGAAAAGTAGGTGGAAGTGTGAGTTGTAAGGAGGAGACAAATGTGCATCAAAGATATTTGGAGAGGCTAAACGTGTAGGCAAAAAAAACATGGCAAATGTAAACAACGTGGAGAAATATTATATTATCCACTTTGGTAGAAAAAAGAAGAAATGCAAATCATTCCTTAACTGGTAAGAGGATGGACAGTGTTGGATTTCAAAGGGACTTAGGGTGCAATATGCAGCCCCTGTAAGCAATGAAGAAGGGTCATGGCATACTGGAATTCATTACAAGGGGAATTAAGCATAGAAGTAAAGATACCTTACAGCAATGATATAGAGCCTTGGTGAAACAATACCTAGTTTATTGTTTGCAGCTTTGTTTTCTGCACCTGAAAAAAAGTAAGCTCGCAATAGAGGGAGTATAACGATGTTTCTGCAAACCAATTCCTGGGATGGAGGGATTCTCTAATGAAGGAAGGTAAAATATCTTGGACCTCTATCCTCTAGCTCAACAGAGTAGGCGCAGGAAGGATGTTTCCCCTGGCTGGGTGTCCCAGAGCCAGGGAACATAACCACATGAAAAAACGAGGCAAGTATTTAAGGCTGAGATGAGGCGGATTTTCTTCACTCAGAGGGGGTGATTCTTTGAAATTGACTACCCCACGTGGCTGGGCATGTCGAAGAATGGAATCGATAGATTTCTAAATATTAAAATTGTCAAGGGATACGGGGTTGCGCAGGAAAATGGTTTTGAACTAGAAGATCAGCCTTGGCCTACTCCTACTCCTGTTTCTTACATTCTTAAATGATGGAAGTGGTAGTGGGCATTTCAGGGAAGGAGATAATATGGGGTTGCATTTCAGCTCAGTGTGAAATGGAGCATGGAATTGTGAATTGCATCAGATATCAGCCGGGGGTGGGGTTGAGTGTGTGGAGGATGGATATGGGCTAGATTTAGTGACTGGAACCGAAGAGAATGGTTCCAACCTCTCGAAAAGTTAAATAGCAAAGGCAGTACTGCAGTTCAACATTGTTTATAGAATAATTAATTGAATAGAGAGTCTTACCCGGGACACCAACAATTGCCAGGATGGGATAGTAACCTGCTTGAGTAACAATAAGCATGTATTTGATCCGCGATGCTAAAGGCATCCAATCTAGTGTAAGCCAGTAAAGACTCAGCGATAAACGTCTGTCCATTGTTGAAGCATTCCAATCTATTTTCCTCATATTCAGATCCATTGTAGGAAGATTAAAATCTATTGTTCTGAGATTCTCATCCATTGTTGCAACATTCCTGTCTATTGTTTTGAGATTTGGATGCATTTTTGTATCATTACAATTTAAAGTTCTCAGATACTGGTCACTCCGCTCCCTCTCTCTGGAGGTGCTGATGCCTGTTCGAGTCAGAGGTGATGCTCCTGCTGACAGAATTGGCGAAAGCATTGAAAGGAATCTCCTATTATTAGAAGAGGGAAAGACTCCAGCGACACATTGAGGATCCATTGAGACTGGCATTAATGTCAGTGACTAAGCAAACAGGTCCAGTTAACTCCATTCAAAGCAACACGTTTTCTATCACAATAAAGTAGACCTTTTACCTGGCCTGGATGGGTTGTATGAGGGTCGCTGAGGGAAAGAATGGTGGAAATAGCGGAGGCACTGATGATGATCTTTCAATCCTCCTCGAATATGGGAGGAGTTCCAGAGAACTGGAGGGTTGTAAACATTCCACCATGTCTATAACAGAAGTGAGTGTTGGGAAGGTAAACCCAGGAACTACAGAAATATCAGAATAATGTCAGAGAATCATTTGGGAAAGCTTGGAATTGCATATACTGGGAAGAAATCACTGGAGGCCATAATCAAGGCAAACATTATTCTTTACTTGTGAGAAAAGGGTTTTCAAATGATCAGGATCACAGATATTTTCATGGAAAATTGTACCTGATAAAATGAATGTAGTTCTCGTCTAAGTAATGAAGGGTGATGAGCGAAGTGAGTTTGATGTTATGACTATGAACACGGTGTGATCAATTGTCAGTTGATGGATTTGCTATTGAAACTGAACGCTGTGGGTTAAAGGGACAGTGACAGCATGGCTATGTCATCGGCTAAGAGACAGAAAACAGAGAGAATTGGTGAACAATGTTTATTCTGACTGGGGTAGGGGGCGGCTACTCCTGGGTTGGTTGGGGAGTTTAAAGTGATATTCTCCAGGGTCGGCATTAG
The DNA here is from genome assembly GCF_017639515.1 of Carcharodon carcharias. Classification (NCBI taxonomy): domain Eukaryota; kingdom Metazoa; phylum Chordata; class Chondrichthyes; order Lamniformes; family Lamnidae; genus Carcharodon; species Carcharodon carcharias. Next base: position 1,038,950 of record NW_024470595.1, on the reverse strand, counting down.
GAACACTACTCTTTATGATACACAGAAAGAACATAGTTTTCTGTCTTATGAAGAGAATTTGCAGCTAACAGGAATTTGTATATGTAAACAGTAAGAAGGACAGCAATTAGCTTCAGGAGTATGCACACAGATTGGTGAAATAGAGGGACATGGAGCAGGTGAAATTTAATTCAGGGGCATGTGAAGGATACATTTGGGAGCAGGAATGAGTAGAGACAAATAAAACTAAATGGGGCAGGGTTAAATGAGGGGTGGAATTTTCCCTGCCCGCTGTAGTCGGCCGTGTTCCATTGAGTAAGGGGACAATATGGCAAGAAGTTACAAAATTGGTTTCCCAACATTGAGAAACCAGTTGGCAATCGCCACTCTGCACGGCAATAGTGACCAACAGTTCTGTCAGACATCGGCAGGCTCACAGAAATAGATCTGCATATCATTATAAGCAAAGCCCGCCAGAATCATCTCCAAGCCTTATATTTCCTTCTGCGTTGCGCAACAGCATAAATAGCGTGAGCACTTGATGGGCTGCACTTCGAGGTGAACTTTGAGGTGAGTAAGACCATAAGAACATAATGTATAGAAGCTGAAGTTTGCCATTTGACCCATCGAGCCTGCTCCGCCATCCAATAAGATCACGGCTGATCTGATAATCCGCAACTCCACTTTCTGGGTAACCCTTGATTCCCTTATTGAATAAAGTCTGTCTATCTGAGCATTGAATCATTCCCAATGGCGCAGCCTCTGATGCCCTCTGCAGCAAAATAAAAAGGCACAGATTCACCACCCTCTGAGAGAAGAAATTCCTCCTCATCTCTATCTGAGATGGTCTACTCTTTAGTTTAATGTTCTGCACTTTGGTCGTAAACTCTCCCACAAGGGGAAATCAGCTCTTAGCATCTGTCCTATCAAATCTCCTAATTGTATATGTTTCAGTAAGGCCTCGAGTAAACTTTGTGTAGGCCCAACCTACTCGAACTTTCTTCAGATGAAAATCTGTCCACACGTGGGATCAACCTGGTGAACATTCACTGGCCCGCCTCCAAAGCCAGTATATCTTTCCTTAGACAAGGGGACCAAAACTGTTCACAGTATTCTAGGTGTCGTCAAACTCGTGCCTTGAATAGTTGTAGCAATATCTCCCTGCTTTATACTCAATTCCCTTTAAAATAAAGGCTAATATTCATTTTGCCTTCCTTATTACCTGCCGAACTTGCATGCATGTTTCAGTGTTTGGGGGGTGGGACTGATGCAAAAGACCCCCAAATCCCTCTGTGCTGTAGCTTTATGCAGTTTTCCATCATTTAAATAGTGTTCCGTCCTCTATTGTTTCTGCCAAAGTGTGTTACCTCACATTTCCCCACGTTATTTTCCATCTGCCAGTTTTCCACACTCACTTAACCTGTCCATATCCCTCTGCAGACTCGTCGTTCTAGCACAATCACAGACTAAAGGGGAGCCCATTTAAACGGGAAATGCAGATTCATTTCTTCTCTGAGTGTAGTCAATCTGTAAATGTTCTTACCACAGAAGGCTCTAGGGGCTGGGTTGTTAGGGAAAGTCAGAGCTGAGGTAGTCAGATTTTTTATCAGTAATGGGGTCAAGAGTTATGGGGAAAAGGCAAGAAAATGGAGTTGAGGATTATCAGCTCAGCGATGATCTCATTGAAAGAGCAGACTCAATGAGCAGAATGGTCTACTTCTGCCCCTATGTCTAATGTGCTTATGGCCTTGTCAACAACATTTGCCTTCCAACCCATTTTTGCATGATCTGCAAACTAGGTGATAATACATTCACTTCCCTCATCTAAGTGATTATTATATATCTTCAATAATTGTGGCCCCAGCATTGATCACTGTGGCCTTCCATTAGTTACAGGTTGTCATTCTGAAAAAGTGTTCCTTATCCGAACTCTCTGTCGCTCATTACTCAGGTAACCTTCCATCCATGCAAGTATATTAACCCCTAATCCATTGCCTCTTATCTTATTATGTTGCCTGATGTGCAGCACTTTGTTGAGCGACTTTTGGACATGCAAATATAATACAGCTACTGGTGCCCCTTTATCTATCCTGCTTGGTACTTCCTCAAAGAATTCCAATAAATTTTTCAAGCATGATTTCCCCTTCATGACGTCCTGCTGACTCTGTTTGATTAAGTTATGCATTGTGCACAGTAACGTTGCACAACACAGGTGAGCGTAGCTTGTTGTATGTCAAAGTTGAGAAGTATTGTCCGTGTTTGTGGGGGAGGGGGCGGGAAGGGAGGCAGGCGGAAGGCCTCCCTACAGGCAAGGCAAATTTTGGAGGGGGACGGGATGCACTGCCGTTGAGGCATGTTGGCTGAGCAGGACAGCCCTATGGTTGAGGTGAAATGGCGCAGTTGAAGGGCTGCACTGACTTTCCTGGAAGTGCAAAAGCAGATTCGTGGTTGGGCGTGGGGGTGGGGTGGTGGGGGATGTGGGTGGTGGGATAGTGGGAGGAAAGCGGCCACGCCCTAGGAAACCTTGTTTAATGTGAACATTTCTCCACAGCTGAGACAGCCCAGACGCTGCTCCATTGAAATGCTTGGAAATGGGCTTGCAGTGTATCTGCCCACTTAAGAAAGGCAGAGGCGTGCAAGTGACATGAAGAGCTCCGGAGCTGTTCACATGTCAGGCTGCAAACTGATAAACCTTTTAGTGGATTGCAGAACAGTTCAGCTACTGAACATGCTGTACAATCTTCTTGCCAAAGCTGCCCATTGAGCAGCCTCTTCTATTGGCTCTCACAGCCCCTTGCAACGTCGACATCCCGGTTTGGACTCGTCTCCCCTATGGCTCAAGGTAATAGTGCAGCCTTGCTGGTTCGGAGAATGCATCTGAGGGGAGAGCACAGCATGCAGTCAAGTTGATGCAGTTGCCTCCAATCGGTCAGGGGGAGTGAGACATGGGTAGGTGGGGTTTCTGGCAGCCATGCAGTGCACTAAGCTCTGTTGATCCATTGTGGCCATCACTGTCCAGGAGGCATTGAGGGGCCTTCAGGTTTAATCAATAAATAGTTTTAGAACAACTAAACTAAGTGGTGTGTTTCTCTCTTTCACACTGCAGTAGGAGTACGTCAGGAACATGGAGCCTTGTGAACTAGCCTTACACCTTATGGCTTGAAGAGAGTGAAGAAAACGGAGACAAAGGCAGCAGAGGCGCCTGGCTGTGCAGAGGGAGGAGCAGCGCCCTCAAGAAGAAAAGGCCATTGGGCCAAATGCACACACTGCAGAAGAAACACAGTGAGACATCACTGGTCGGTGCCACGCTAGAATCTATATTCCTCAAAAGTAAGCAGAACATGCGTTGCTGATGGCTGTGTATGTCCACGGAACTGGTCAGTTGTATCTAATGCCAGCTGTAGGATTTGGTGCCATGGTAATGGGCAGCATTCACTACCATGACCAGGAAAGTTACGGTGGTGCTCAGTTCTCATGTTAGCAGCTCTCTTCAAAGCTCCACAGGTGACATTTGCCTGATATCGCAAGCATCCACCCACAAATGCGCCTATCAGATCGGGAATGATATTGTAAGGTTGGCACACCACCCTTCGCTTTCCACCCGGGGCCAGGAAAGCCAGAATGCAAGGCCATTCCCAGACCTTATGCTGCCCACAGCTGCAGAGTGTGATTGGCTGCACTCACATAGCATTCAGATCTCTGCCGGAACACGCAGTCAAATATGGAATAAGCAAGGGATTCCATTTATTAAATTTTCAGCTATTGCGTGGCCAACACAAATGCATGCTGCATGTTTGTGCATTGTTCCAGGAAATGTCCACGGCTCCTGCATTCTCAGACATGCTGCTAGTTTCTCAGTCGATCAGAGATCCAATGCCGTCTCCCAGAGTCCACCGCTGTTGCAGGGATGGCTCTTCGGGGACAACATCTACCCACAGAGGACATGGCTGTTGTCACCTCTATGGTTGCCTCGCTGCCACAGAGCAAACCTTTAATGAAGTTCATGCTGCAACTCGCAACTTGGTGGATCAGCAATCAGGATGCTAATTATACAGTTCCAGTACCGGAAACTTTCAGGCCGTGCCCTGCAATATTGTCAACAGATGGTGTCACGCAACGTTGTCACCTGCTGTGCCCTTTACAATATGGCACTGCAACTGGGAGAGAAGGTGGGTGATGAAGGAGATGCAGGAGCTGGAGGTCTCCCCTGATGAAGAGGACGTCAATGGGGAGGATGTGCTGACAGGCAACAATGACCGCAATGTGCATATCCCTCTGGTCAGGCGTGGCAGGCGCAATAAGCAGGTCCTCGTAGATTCTAGAGCGTGGAGGATGATGGCAGTATGCACTGAGGATTTTCATGGATTTTCACATTGATTCTTTCAGCGCTGACTCCTGCTGGATAATAGCAGCAGTCATGCATTCTGTGATAAGGCTCCTGTCATGGAGGAGCAGTGGAGGCCTGAACAATTACTCGATTCCAGAAGGATAACGATGACATGAAGTGATGACGCTCCATAGATCTGCACACTTCCTCTCTGACTCCCTGACTCCATTCTGGCTGAGGGCAGCTCACATACGCTCAGTCATCAGTGTCATATCATAGAGATGCGGTGGTGAAACATTAAATGCTCCTGATGCTGTGCCAGCCTGCACCTAACTCCTTCAGGAGCATGGCGTCACCGGACTCAGTTACTGACGAGACTTGCATGGGTGCAGCCCCACCTTAAAGGTGCTCAAAGCACAGAGAGACAATAGACTGAACTTTGTGATGGCTGCCCTGACAGCAACGACAAGCACCTTTGAAGTGTGAGCATCAGTATTATGACCAGGGATAGTGAGGCTGCACCATCACTTTGACCTGTGGGCTGCACATAGCATAGGGAAGATGGCCTGCACTGAGACACCTGACTGTATCTCGTGCAGGAAACAAGCGTTCACATCTGAGTGACACAAACTCTGCTCATCAGATAAAAGAAATATCAGCACGGAGGCATTATAGGAAACTTATTGACAAGACTAAACCCTGTGCACAAGTGGCTAATACCCGTCCCCAGGCTATGCAACTATATGTTCTGAGTCTCCCTAATCTTGGACATCCACAATGGTGGTGGAGCCAAACTGCTTACTGCTACACCCTGTCTGTGATTACCTTAGTGGCCATCTCCGGGGGTGGGGCGAGTGTTGGAGGGCCAGGGTCTGCTTTCAGAATGCTGCACTGTGGCAATTCTACCCTCTTCATTCTGAGGATCTGAAACTGCTGGCTCACAGGAATAGGAGATTTAGATGGGCTGGACACTCGCATAGTCACTTGGGTGGATACACCCGTCGGGTATACCTATTTATCCTGCTCCCTTTGGGTTCCTGAGGGCATCTGGCTGATTCTATGAACATAAGTGGCAACTGGGCAGAGATCGAATTGCCGACCACCCCTCTCGACTACTCACTGTGGGATGGCATCACGAATGGAGTTCACAATGAAGAGAAGTGCAGGAACAGTAGCGTCTTGGGCCACAATCTCCTTGGTGGATGTCATCCTACCTAATTTTCCCTTAACGCATGCCGGCGCTGTCACATCAGCCTGGTGGCGGACAGACTCCCACATCATGCCTTGCAATCTGAGGAGTGCAATGGGCATAACCTCCTGATATTCCCGAAGTTGTATTTGTAGATCCAGCAAGTGAGTTATGAAGAAGTGCAGAGGCTCATCATCTGATGCGGGCCCAACAGGCTCCTTGTCCCAACATTCCTCCAAGAGCCGAAGACCTGAGAAGTCCATGCCCCCGCCTGCAGTGGGTCAGACAGTGTGATGTGGTCACCTGATTGTGATCCAGAGGCTATTCTGGAACTCAGTCTCACCGCAGTACATCCTTCCACACCGGTGAGATGCTTGGTGAGCGAGCTGATGGTTAGTACAATGAGGCTGCATTCAGATTCATTTTCAAAGGTTTCTTTGGTACTCGGTTGGAGGCCCTGGGCTGTCGACTTCCCCGTCTGTTTCCCAAATGAATCTTCGAAAGTGAGGAGTTGTAATTAATCCATGGCAGCGGCCTGTAAAGCAGGACACATCACCCACAGCATGGCTGTCTGTTGGTAATGGCTGGGTCACAGATATGGGTGATGCCTATGTTAGTTAAGCATCTTGTAGATGTGGTTTCAGAATTGTTACAGAAATAGCATTGTGGATTGTTTCCCTATCGTGTGGTAACAATGTCACAGGCTCATAGGTGCCCAAGATGAACAAGAAGGGCAACTGTCTTCTTGGTTAGTGGAGTTACAAAAATCAGATTTGCAGTTGAAACAGTTATATCAGGCAGCTTACTCAAAAACAGAATCAACGTGTAACCGAGTCTGTTATTGTATTAAGGGTATTTCTTTGACAAAATCGAGGCCGGATCATGCCTCAGCAAATAATACTGGAATGAGGTGCATCAGATTGTTATCCCAGTTGAGTATAGAAATGAGATGCTGAGAACTGTTCATGAAATTAGAATGTGGAGGCATTTCAGGATTAGAGAAACCCAAAAAACGATAGCAGGTTTTATTTTTTGGATTGAGTTGCACAGCGATGTAGTCAAATTTTCTACAGCATACCAAACATGTCAGGTAGTAGGGAAGCTATAAGCAGTGATTAAGCCAGCACCTAAAATTCCAATGCCAGCATTTGAACAGCCATTTACCAGGGTCATTATTGATTGTGTATGACCCCTCCCTTAGACTAAAGTGGAATACAGAAATTACTGACAATAATGGCTATATCTCCCTGGTTTCCTGAAGCCATACATGTACAAAGTATTACAACCAGGAAGATTAAAGTATTGTTAACTATTGATTTACAAGACATGGTTTACCTAAGGAAACGCAATCCAATCAGGGGTCGATTTTCATGCCACATCTGTTAAAGGAAGCAATGAATAGTTTAGGGATAAAACTTTTTAAGTCAATAGCTTACTATTCAAAGTCGGGAGGGGCTTTGAAACGAGCGCTTCAAACTTTTAAAAAACTTTGAAAAGAACGGGCTTTCAGGATTATCCACAGGACTGCAATGGAGGATTTCCATTCCTGGCATGCGCTATTCCAGACAATCCAAATGCATCACTGATTTTCGGTCCTCTGAAATAAGTTATGGTTTTATTGTAAGGGGGCGCAATTTTGTGATAAATTTTAGCAGTGTAGCTGCTCCACTGACTGAACTATGAAAAAAGGACGACAAAGTTTCAGTTGACATTGAACTGTCAGAAGTTATTTGGCAGTTTGAAAACTGTATTAGCTGGACACCTATTTTGGCAATTACTAATTATGCTACGGAATTTAAGTTGGCCGTTAGCGCAAATGATATAGGCATTGGGGCTGTAATGATGCAAAGGCATCATACAGGAGTTGAAAAAAAAGATAGGATATTTTACACAGAAGCTGGATGTGGAACAGAGAAGATATTTAAAGATCAGAGAAGAGGCATTGGGTTTGGTGTTAGAATTTTGACATTTTGAAATTGATGTGGCAAACATTTCATCGGAATTAATTTTTTATACAGACCTTGAACCTTTGACGTTTTCAGACAAATTTCGAGACATAAGTGAAAGACTTTTCAGGTCGAGGCTATTATTATAACCATTTGATCTACAGCTTATAAATGTGATGTTAGAGAATATGTGTTTGCAGAAGCGTGATCAAGACATTTAAGCTTAAAGAGGAAACTGGACATCAAAAAAAGAACCCTTGACAGCAGATTGGAATAATTTTAATTGATACCAAACACTCGATCATATAGATAAAAGCAAAAAACTGCGATTGCTGGAAATCAGAAACAAAAACCAAAATACCTGGAAAAACTCAGCAGGTCTGGCAGCATCTGTGGAAGGGAGCACACTTAATGTTTCGAGTCCGCATGTTGTGTTGAAGAGTCATGCGGACTCGAAACCTTAACTGTGCTCCCTTGCACAGATGCTGCCAGACCTGCTGAGTTTTTCCAGGTATTTTGGTTTTTGTACTCAATCATATATATTGTTATGTCAATGCATGCATCTAGTAATGTAATAGTGTAATAAGTATGGAATATAGTGTAAAATGGATTGCCAAAACTGAAGCCATCTTTTAAAAATTATGATAGTTTTTTTTTTCCAGGGAGAGGAATGTCATGAACAAATATTAATGTCTCTAATTTCATTGGAAATTAATTCAAAATATAGGTTTACTTGCCGCTTTGCCTTTGTGCTTCACTGTGTTTGTACTAATTAGATTAAAGCCAACTAGCCTGTGTGTTTACGCACAGTAATTGGGTATACTTTATGGAAGATAAAAGGTTAAGTGTACATTGGCATTTGTTGTATAATGCATTCAAAGGAGGGAGTGAAACCTTCTACCTATCTGGGAGACGCAAAACAATGTGCTTATATCGTTGATGAAATTTGTCGGACAAAATTTTTTTTTTTGAAGATGTGAATTTAAAAGTCGATTGATGCCATCGGAAAATTACATTCAAGAAGGAATCTAGGTATAAGAAGGGAAAGGAGACTTATGAAAGGTAGCGAGAGGCATTTAAGATCTAAACAACCTGTCAGCTTCCAAATTTGTCTTCAAAGGAAACAAACCGCTAACAATGGCATTTTGAATTCGTAAGGTTAAATCTGATTTGCCTTGTGACTGTATAAATTCTGTGGGTTACTCTTGCCTCAGTGGAGATTGACCTGAGAGTGATTAATTCGGCGATTTGTTTAAAAGCCATTATGCTCGTAATTTGTAGGCATGTGTATGCGTTTAATTTGTTGAAAAATAATAAATCTTTAATTTAGATTTATATGGAAAGCCTCTTGAGGACTGGTAGACTTATTCAAGAATTCAGAACAGCATCTGAAACATGCCAAATGAAAACATAGGCAATGATAATTGTTTCAATTTAACTTCTAGGATTTAAATAACTCCGTCTTCACCAGCTGCTGTGTCATAACAGTGCAAGGAGCGGATTCTATAAATAATGTTTCTCTGTCCAATCAGAATAGTGCATCTGTAACTAATGAACATTTCAATAAGCAGACTAAATAAATGTTGTTTCTTCTGTCCAATCAGCAGATTGATTATGTAAATCACAAACTATTCAATAAGCAGATTAAAAAAAATATTGTTTCTTCTGTTTTAGCAACACAGCAAGTGTGTAATTTATGAAGAGTGCACAAACAGCTTTAAAAAAACGTTTGTTTTGTCCAATCAGCACAGTAAGTGTGTACTTAATGAACAGCGTAATAAGAAGATGAAGTAAATATTGTTTTTGCAGCCCAATTAGCACAGTAAGTGTGTAATTAATGAGCAGTGCAATACGGAGATTTAATAAATATTGTTTCTTCTGGTCAATCTTCACAGTGGCTGTGCAATTAATGAACAGCGCCATAATCAGATGAAATAAATGATGTCTGATTTGATCAATCAGAAGATTAAGGGTGTAATTAACGAACAATGCAAAAAAGAAATCAATTAATATTATCTTTTTGCCTAATCAGCACAGTAAGAGTGTAATTGACCATCATTTCAATAAGCAGGTTAATTAGCCAGTGTGTCTTATGTCCAAACAGCACAGCAAGTGTCTAATTTATGAACAATGTAAGATCCAAATTGAAGAAATATTACTTGATCTGCCCAATTAAAATAATAACTGTATAATTAACGTGCAGTGAATAAGCAGATTTAATAAATATTATTTTTTTTCGGTTTGTTCTTCAAAGTAAATGTGTAATTAATGAACAGTGCCGTAATCAGTGTAAATAAATGTTGCATGTTTTGACTAATCAGGACGTGCTGTATCTTCTCCCAAAACAGCACAGCAGGTGGGAAATTAATGAACATTGCAACAAGAAGCTAAATTAAATATTATTTCTTCTGTCCAACCAGAACACTAAGTGTGTTATTAACTAACAGGGCAAAATTCAGATAAATTAATTATTGCTTGTTCTGTCCAATCAGCACAGAATGTATGTAATGAAGTGCATTAAGCAGAGTAAATCAATTGCTTTGGTTATGCCCATTCAGCACAGTAACTGTGTAATTAATGAACATAACAATACGCAAATTAAATAAACAATGCTTTTCTGTCCAATCAGCTAAATAGATGCCCAATTAACAAACTGGGCCATAAACAGGTTAAAATAATGTTGTTTGTTCTGTCCAATTAGCACCATGAGTGCATAATTAACGAACCGGGAAATACTATGAATAAATACATCTGCATTCCACTGCCCATTCTGCACAGTGAGTGTGTAATTAATGCACGGTGCAATAAGAAGATTAAATAAACATTGTTTGTTATCTCAAATCAACACAACAAGCGTGTAATTAATGGAGATTATCATGAGCAGATTAAATAAATATTGTTTGATCAGTCTAAACAAAACAGAAGGTGTGTAATGAATGAAGAGTGCAATGAGCAGATTATATAAATATTGCTTTTCTGTCCAATCAAGACAGTAATTGAGTAATTAACGAGCATTGCAATAAGCAGGTTGAATAAATATTAGTTGATCTGTGCAATAAACAAAGCAAGTGTGTAATTAATGAACAAAGACATAAGCAGATCAAACAAATATTGTATAGTCAGCCCAAACAGCATACAAATTATTTTGTTAATGCGCAGTGCAATAATCAGGTTAGGTAAGTAGTGTTTCTCCTGCTCAATCATAACTGTACACCTGCATTTAATGAACAGTCCACAAAAGCAGCTTAAAGAAACATTGTGTGTTCTGTCCCAAGAGCAGAGCAAGTGTGTAAATAATGAACATTGCAATAAACATGATGAATACATATTATTGTGTTTGTGTCTAAACAGCATCCTAAGCGAGTTATTAATGAACAGTGCAATAAGCAGAATAAACAAACATGTTTTGTTCAGTAGAATATACCCAGTAAGTGTGCAAATAATGATCAGTGTTAGAAACAGATTAAATAAATATTGTTTGTTCCGCCTAATCCGCACAGCATGCATGTAGTTAGTAAGCAGTGCAATACGCAGCTTATTGCTTTTTCTTCTGCCGAATCAGCAGGTTAAGTTTGCAATTAATGAACATTGCAATAAGCACCTTAAATAAATATTATTAAAAACAAAAAAAAAACTGCGGATGCTGGAAATCCAAAACAAAAACAGAATTACCTGTAAAAACCCAGCAGGAATGGTAGCATCGGGCAGTTTCTGGAACCAGCTTCTGGTTCAAGTCAGATTCAGCCGGAATGAGGAAGAATACAGACCCCTGGAACCAGCAGAGTGATAAAACCCATTTCGAACGAGCATAAGACGTCAACATTACATCAGAGGTTGTCCCTGTGAATTGTTCTGAGCAGAAATTAACGGGATTTGCTAGCTTGCCTACCATTAACCTGGTCGAGTGGTTAAGCCTGTGGGCTCGGAATCCATTGTCGTTTTTCAGTGCAGGTTCGATTTCTGCCAATTATTCGTCTTTGCTCGTTAAGTTTCAAAAGTGATGAAGTTCTTTTGGGTGAATTATGCCTTAAGCGGAATGAGATCACACACCTACAAGCGACAGGAGCTTGTGTATTTCTCATGATTGTTCATCCGCGTATATTCACTAAATGTCTGCCATGCAAACAGCAAAATTAACCTAATTAATGATGGTCCTCTTTATGGCCCTCTCTTCCTTTTTCTCAGTCACTCCGTGTGTAATTATTTATGTATCTGCCAGTGTGCATGGGCTATTTGTGTATGTTTGGTTGTGAGTTTGTGCTTGCTCCAGCGTGCGTTGCTTTTGTTTATTGCTCCTGTGTTGTTTTTGTATGTTTTTAAGATGTTTGTCTCAAATAACTTTCCAATTCTTAAAAAAAAATATCGACTTATCGTTCAGCACCTTTTCAGGTAGGGCGTTCCAGATCCCACCAACGCTGGGTGAAAATGATGTATCTGCTCCCGTCCTGTCTGTATCTTTTGTATATGGCTTTGTTTCGACGACCACTCGATGGACCGACATTCAGAGGGACAATTTTCCATGTTTACTCTCTCCAAACCTCACATCATCTGAAAATCACTATTATGTCATCATTTAGTCTTTTAGTTTCGAAGTAAAACAACCCGAACTTGTCCAACGAATCCTCATAACTGACGAATTTCATCCTTGGAATCCTTCCAATCTCCGACTCATTTCTAAAGACTTTACTGAAGAGTGGTGACCACCATTAAACACAAGGCTCCTTTCTATGATCGAGCAGCAGGTGTTAAGATCCTAGCATGATCCCGGTGTTTTTATGTGCTATTTCTCGATTTATAAAAGCAAGCATGATTTTCGAACTATATTGTGAAATCTGTGTATATGTAGATCCATGTCTCTCTGTCCATCGACAATTTTTCTGGCATGACAGTGAACAGGCTTTACATGTTAGTCCTCCCAAAGTTCACAATTTCTCTTCTTTCTTACTGGTATTGAAATGTTTCCACTTTTTTCATGTGTTATATTTGTGTGGGTGTGTGTGTGTGTGTGTGTGTGTGGGTGTGTGTAACATCCGGGTCTCCTTTCTGAGCAGATCGTTGTTTGTTTGGAAGTCTTTCTCTGTGCCACTTTCAACTAATGGAGGGATGGAATTGTGATTCGAAACTCCTTCTGACACTATTGAAATGTGTGTGTTTTTGTGTATCTTTCCCTCTCGTTGACCTCTCTATGCAATTAAATATCCTTCTAATCGGGCTTTTGCATTAACCCAGGGGTGTGCACATATTATGCGATCTCCCCAATATTCAAAAATCGATGGATTTCAAGTTTAGAAACATTGAGCGCTCCTGGGCCGCTGGGGTTGAGATTTTCAATAATTCACAAACACCTCAATGAAGAAATGCCCCGTCGTCAATCATTAATCTAAACTCCAGAGAGTATAGAATCATTTTACACAATCTTTTCCCTGTACCCAGGGATGAATCTAGGGTTCATTGTAGAATTTTAATGTCCGCTCGTTACATAAGTGGAAACTGCTGGGAACGCTCAGCAGATCAGGCAGCAGCTTTGGGACACTGAACTGAAAACATTAACTATGTTTCTCTGCAAGGTTGCTGAGTATTGCCAACATTGTTTTTTCTCTTTCTGTTCCGACATGCAAAAGGGCTGCGTTTCTCCATGCATTTGGTGACCGAATAGTTAATGTTTTGTCCATGAGTGCTATACATCATGCTCTGTAAGAACTTGAAAAGCTGCTAGCAGCCACCATTGTTGAAATGAGTATCTTCTCCCATCAGCTCCCTGACTTTAAAATGCATCAAATTTAATCCATTGACCCAAATCATGGAAACATAAATAGTTTATAGACATCAATGAAGTAAAATGGATTTGTTAGAAACTGAACAACCCACAATAACGGGTGACCAGCAAACTCAGAAAACTGGCTGAAATGCATTTTAACGAAAATCCCGAAATGTTTGGGAGGGAAAGCGGGGCATTCAGCTCATTGACAGGCAGTTAGACCGGATTTATCTGCGTAAGTCGATTGCAGCAGTACTCGAACCTGCAATCTTCTGATAATAAAACATAGGCCACCAAACGTAGACGCTCTAACAACAAGATATGCAACCAGCACAGCAGCAGCGCAATACATGTCATTGTTTCGTTACATTCAAGCACCTGAATTAAAAGGTAGAGAGAGAAAATATCTCTCCCGTGTCCTGATCCACTCCTGGAGATGAATGCTGACAGTTTTCTATGAATCTTGTTTGTCGTTGTGTTTAACAGGGAAACACAATGTTTACCGCGGGAAATCAGCATGCACCGCACAGCAGGAAGTGGAGGCAATGGTTTGAATTTCTTAAGAATAATTTATTTCCCTTGTAGTAGAAAGAACGGTCAGTATAAATAGGAACAGAGACGTGTACTGAATTTTAGTTAGGAGAAGAAACTTCTTTTTATCTTTCACTTTTCAAACCGATGTCGGCATTATCGTCCAAAAAGATTTATTCACATATTTCAGCCCTCCACTGAATTTAGTTTGTGTAGCTGCATAAACACACGTGTTTGCAAAGACACTCGAAGGCATCAACATAAAACCTGTTTGCGTGGCGATGTATGCCAGTGATATAGAATCCGCTCGGTAATGCACGGCTTAGTTGTTAGTTACGGAAAAGGCAGCAGCTCTTAACCACAACACTGTAAAGCTGCCGGATAGAATGAACAGGAAAATAATCGATTTCCTTCTTTTTTCCACCTGTGGATCATTCTGATTCTCACTGCTGTGAGCCCGGAGTCTCCTATGGACTCTGCGAGCTGTTAAAGTGTATCTGATTGTCAAACAATTAAGTATTAATATTAAAACAAGTGAAAGTAATGGATATAAAACATTTCCTAACCATTATGCGGAAACCCCGCATCACAGTCATTCTATTCTCCCATCAGCCATCAGCATAGGGTTGTACGTCTGCGTATTCAATTTTGCTCCCAGGTGGGTCGAGTTATTTCTGTGTCTGAAATTGAGATTGAAAATTTCTGTGGAGATGGAACCAGGTTCCATGAAGGGATAAAAACAAAAAAACTGCGGATGCTGGAAATCCAAAACAAAAACAGAATTACCTGGAAAAACTCAGCAGGTCTGGCAGCATCCCCATACACACACCTTAAACCAGCTTATATTTCAGCTCTTTCCTGGACTCGAACTCAAGTTCTGTCGAAGGGTCATGAGGACTCGAAACGTCAACTCTTTTCTTCTCCGCCGATGCTGCCAGACCTGCTGAGTTTTTCCAGGTAATTCTGTTTTTGTTTTCCATGAAGGGAGCCTATAAAAGCTTGAGTAAATCGCCAGCGAAGTTCGGCAAGAAGCGGAGAAGTTCGAGAAAGGAGAGTTACTCCATCAGCATCTACAAAGTGAAGAAGCAGGTTCACCCCGACACCGGCATCTTCTCCAGAGCCATGAGTATAATTAACTCCATTGTGAGCGATATTTCCCAGTAGTTCCAGCAACTTCTGATCTTATCTCGATAATTCCATTCTGGTTTGGCACTACTGTTCATGGAAAATGATAGTTACTGACAATAAGCAACAGGCCTGAAGCTAAGTTACATTCGATTTACAGGAACATGCATTATGGATGTAAAACGCCCGCTAACTGCGAAAGCTTCTGTTGGGTGCTGGAGCAACTGTTTTGGAGTTTAACGATTGGGATGGCTGCGAATCGGACCCGGTCAACTACTTGGCAAGCAGTTATGCTCATCACTGCACAACCACTGACGCCAAATCATTAGCGGTGTGTTTCTCTATTTTTTTGGTAGAGAATTGTTCCCGCTTGATTTCTGTTTATTTTTCAATGGCCGACAAGAGGTTCGTGATGTGCATGATTCTTATTTTTTATTATTGTTATTCGTTCATGGGATGCTTACTCTCTGGCTAGGCCAACATTTATTGGCACCCCAAATTAGCCTTATTCAACCGGCATTTAGGAATTAACCACATTATTGCGAATCTGGATTCACATGTTATGCCAGGCCAGGTAAGGACAGCAGGTTTCCTTCCTTATGGGACATTACTGAACCTAATGGGTTTTGAATATGATTCACCCTGACTTGAACTCTAAAGCTGGCTGATATTTGATGGGATTAAATGGACATTCCTGCAGTTCATATCAGCCATTAAGAAGAGCTAATTCATAACTGCAATTGTTTTTCACAAGATTCAGGCCTGGATCCTTTACTTCATTCACAGATCTATAACACGTGCCCAATGATATGACTTTCATTCAGACAGACCAACAATCACATAAATATTAAGAGCTGAAGGGGGAATTCTACCTGGCACTGTCGAATCACTGAATAATAGCACATATTTCATCATGTGGCACCTTTTCGCATGGAATATATTCCATGATTAAAGAGTTTGAAAGCAAGGAGATTGTGATAAACATTCTTAAATGCTGTTTTTCCCTTAACCACAAAATTACGACCATTTCTGGGTGCCACACTTTCAGATGGATGTGAAGCACTACGTTCTGCTCTATAATATTTCTGTGCAGAAAATATTCAAGAGAATTGTTCGATGGCTGAGGAACTTTATTGTTGCAGATAGATTGGAAAGGCTGTGGCTTTTCTCCTTGGAGAAGGGAAGGTTGTGAGGAGATTTGATAGCCGCATTCATGTTCATGTGTGGCCTGGATAGAGTAGATAGGGAGAAACAACTGGAAGCATCGAGGTATGATTCCGTGAGGATGATTTTGTCAGGCTGTTGCTTGAGTAGTTGGTCAAGCTCTCCCAATTTTGGCACTGGCGCCCAGATGTAAGTTACAAGGACTTTGCAGTGTGGACAGGACAGGTCTGAAAACAACTTTGTCATTTATGATGCCTTGGTCGATGTCTGCTGCTCAGTCGGGATTCATTCCTTTCTTTGTAACATTGCAGGGATTATTTAGTGTCAGCAAGCGAGCCATGGTGGGGGCGGGGTGGGATCTGCAGCCACATGTAAGGTCAATACGCCAGATTTCATTTTCTAAAAGGCATTAGTGAACCAGATGTGTTTTTACAAAAATCGACAATCATTCCATTGACATTGTTACATTTTTAATTCCTGCCGTTTGATCAAGTCAAATTCTGCTATCTGCCGTGGTAGGATTCGAAACCTGGCCTGGACTACTAGTCCAGTGACAATACAACCAAGGTATCTCCTAAAAGGGTGGTTGAGTTAGAAAATCTTATAGCATTTAAGAAGTATTTAGATATCCATTTGGATTGCCATAGTCCCCAAGGCAGTGGGCCAAACGCTGGGAAATGGAATTTGTGTGGTCAGGCCTTTGTTGACCTGCGCAGACACGATGGGCCGAATGGCCTCCTTCTGCGCTGTAAGCTTCTACGAGCCTATGACTCATACTAACCTCTCTATGGCTTGTCTAAATTTGGAACATGAATGAAAGAATTCGATGAGATTGTATAGCCGATTAAGTTCTGCAGCTACTGATGACTCTCCCCGTGCTTCTATAAATGATACATCTCTGGGTCATTAGCTTTTGGTTTGTTTAAAAAGGGAGAGGAGCCACAGGCTATTCCGTTAATAAAATGTAGACATGTAAGCAACTGAAGGGAACAATTTTTAATTAAGTTTTTTTTTTCCCTGTGTTGAAATCATGAATGAGCTGGTGAATCAGAATTTTGCCCTATTTAATACATTGGTGGATGAAGCTAATTTGAAGAGGGGACGGGTGGAAAACATAGAGATTCCCAATTGTTGCCCATCATTACATATGTCTGATATCACGCCATATTACAAACAATAACACAGAATAATGAGCACAGATAAGTGACGGAACTAGGGGCCAGTGAGCCTCACTTCAGTGGTAGGGAAACTATCGGAGAAAATTCTGAAGGAGAGTATCTATCTCCACTTGGAGAGGCAAGGTTTGATCAGGGGTAATCAGCATGGCTTTGTCAGAGGAAGGTCATGCCTAACAAATTTGACATTGAATTTTTGAGGAGGTAACCAGGTGTGTAGATGAGGGCAGTATAGTTGACATAGTTTATATGAACTTCAGCAAAGACTTTGACAAGGTCCCACATGGCAGACTTATAATGATGGGAAAATCACCTGAGATAAAGGGTAATTTGATAAGTTGGATTCAAAATTGGCTTAGTTGCAGAAGACAGAGTGTGATGATGGAAGGATGCTTTAGTGACTGGAAGCCGATGCCCAGTGGCGTACCAAAAGGATCTGTGATGGGTCCTCTATTATTTGTCATTTGTATAAACAGCATAGATGACTATGTTGGGGGTAGAATTAGGAAGTTTTAAGATGATACAAAGATAATCCTGGTGGTTAATAGTGAGGTTGAGTGTCTTGGGCTACAGAAGGATATAGCAGGGATGGCCAAATGGGTAGATAAGTGGCAGATGGAATTTAATCCTGAAAAGTGTGAGGTGATACACTTGGAAGGAGTAATTTAACAAGGAAGTATTCAGTGAGTGGCATAACACTAGGAAGTTCTGAGGAACAATGAGACCTTGGCGTGCATGTCCATAGGTCTCTGAAGATGAAGGGGCATGTTAGTGGGGTGGTGGACAATGCATATGGGACACTTGCCTTTATCATTCGAAGCATAGATTACTAAAGTAGACAGACCATGCTGGAGTTATATAGAAATTTGATGAGGCCACCGCTGCAATACTGTGTGCAGTTCTGGTTGCTACATTATAAGAAGGATGTGAATACACTGGAGGGAGTGCAGAGGAAATTCACCATGATGTTGCCTGGGATGAAACATTTACGTTATGAAGAGAGATTGGCTAGACTTGGGTTGTTTTCATTCGAGCAGAGAAGACTGAGGGGCGACCATATCGAGATGTACAAGATTATGAGCGGCATGGACAGGGTGGACAGGGTACAGCTGTTCCCCTTGTTGAAGGGTCATTCATGAGGGGACACAAGTTCAAGGTCAGGGGCAGGAGGTTTTGTGGGGGGGATGTTAGGAAAAATGTTTTTACCCAGAGGGTTGTGACAATCTGGAATGCGCTGCCTGGGAGGGTGGTGGAGCGGGGTTGCCTCACGTCGTTTAAAAAGTGCCTGGATGAGCACTTGGCACATCATAATATTCAAAGCTATGGGCCAAGTGCTGGTAAATGGTTTATGTAGGTATGTCAGGTGTTTCGCATGTATCGGGGAAGACTCGATGTGCTGAGGTGCCTCTTCTGCACTGTGTGATTCTGTGATTCTGTATAATGGGAATCTGATAGGAGTCCGCTTGTTTTCAGTCCTCGACAATGCCTATGTTCACCTGCAAATTATGGAAATGGATTTTAGGTTGACCAGGAATTTTACAAAAAATCGTATTATTCCTGAAAATTGTTCACTACGTGTAGCCGAGTGCAGCAGGGTGTGGATGTGACAATGACAGATTCGCACCTGTTTGAATGGGCCAGGGATTGCTGCCAGCTGCCTCTAATTCACATATTTAACCAGCGCCGAGTGGGCTATTCTGGTTTTGTAAGAGATGTGCATACTAGCGGTACTTTAACTTTCAATGACAACACTTAAAATGTGTCAAATTCACTTGGAATCAGTAGGAGGTGTTAAAAAATCACCATTGAATATGGTGGCAGTTATAGACCAGAGGGAAAATGCGCTGCTCCCAATCAAGTATCCATGGATGCCTAAGGGAGTAAGAAACAAAATAAAACTTAGAAAAAGTAGAACAAAAACAAAGCAAAACTGGAAAAGCTCAGCACGTCTGACAGCATCTATGGAGAGGGGCACAGCTGACGTTTCATGGCTGGATGACCCTTCATCAGACCTAAGACATATAGAAATGATAGGAATTTTTATTGAAAGAAGGTAGTGGGACAGGAGAACTTGATAGAGTGCTGCTTCACTTGAAATGAGTGTTTGGGCACTTGGACGGTGAAGACGGGGGAAGTAACGGGAGAGGTGCTGCTCTTTCCGCGGTTGTATGGGAGGGGGTTGAGCTGTAGGGGGTGATGGAGGACTGGACCAAGGTTTCCCGGAAGGAACAATCCTTGCAGAAAGGCTGCAGGGGAGGGGGGGGTGGGGGGGTGTTGTGGTGGGGTGGGTGAAGGGATGATATGTTTGGTGGTGGCATCAAGCAGGAGTTGGCGTAAATGGCGGAGAATGATCCTTTGAATGCGGAGGCTGGTGGCATGATAAGTTAGGACAAGGGGGACCCTATCATGGTTCTGGGAGGGAGAGGAAGGGTTAAGTGCGGATGCATGGGAGATGCGTCGTGCACAGTTCAGTGCCCTGTCAACCACTGTGGGTGGAAAACCTCGTTTAAGGAAGAAGGAATATATGTTAGATGAATTGCTTTGGAAAGTGGCATCATCAGAACCGACGCAACGGAGGCGAAGAAACTGAGAGAATGGGGTGGCCTTATACGAAGCGTGTGTGAGGAGTTGTAGTCCAGGTAGCTGTGGGAGACGGTTGGCTTATAATGAATGCTGGTGGACATTCTCTCACCACACGTTGAGACTGAAGCTCAAGGAAGAAAAGGAAAGTGTCACTGATGGACCACGTGAAAATCATGCAGGGGTAGAAATGGGAGCAAAATTAAATATTTTTTCCAGATCCAGATGAGAGCGTGAAGCAGCACTAAAACAGACATCGATGTACTGGAGAAAGAATTGTGGAAGGGGGCCGGAGTAGCACTGGAACAAGCAATGTTTTACACCCAATAAAGAGACAGGCTTAAATGGGGCCCATGAAGCTGCCGACAGCCACACCATTTATTTAAAGGAAGTGAGATGAGTTCAAGGAGAAATTGTTCAGTGTGAGAACAAGCCAGACAGAGTAGAGTTGTGGTGGATGGGAATTGTTCGGGCTTCTGTTTGAAGAAGAAGCAGTGAGCCATCAGACCATCCCGGTGGGGGATGGAGGTGTAGAGGCATTGGACGCCCATGGTGAAGAGGAGGCGATTGGGGCCAGGGGGCTACAAAACTTTTTATATAATATAGGGTGTGAGAGGAATCGCGGATGTAGGTGGTGGGGCAAGACTGGACAATGGGAAAGAGAATGGAGTCAAAATAGCAAGAAATAAGTTTGGTGGAGCAGGAACAGGCTGACACGCTTGGACTGCTGGGAGAGTACTGTTTGTGGATTTTGGGTAGGAGGTGGAAGCGGGCCGTCCGAGTTTGGGAGGCTATGAGGTTGGCAGATGTGGAAGGAAGATTTCCAGAGGAGATGAGGCCAGTGACAGTCCTAGAAACAATGGCTTAATGTTCAGTGGTGGGGTCATGGTCTAGGGGCAGGTAGGAGGAAGTGTCTGCGAGTTGACACTCAGCCTCTGCAAGGTAGAAGTCAGTGCGCCAGAAAGCAATAGCACCTCCCTTGTCCGCAGGTTTGATGATAATGTCAGGGTTGGACCTGAGAGAACAGAGTGCAGCAAGTTCAGAGAGAGACAGGTTAGAGTGGGTGACAGAAGCAGAGAAATTGAGATGACTGATGTCATGCCGACGGGTCTCAATGAAATGATCAAGAACAGGTAGAAACCCAGAGGGAGGGGTCCAGGTTGAGGGAGAATATTGGACGTGGGTAAAAAGATCCATTGAACAGGGAGAGGACTCCTGCCTAAAGAAGTGAGCACAGAGACAAAGGCGGCGGAAGAAGAGTTCAGCATCATGCCGAGCCTGATATTCATTGAGATGAGGGCATAAGGGTATGGAACTGAGTCCTTTGCTGAGCACTGAACGTTCAGCATCAGAGAGGGGAAGGTCAGAGGGTACGATGAATGCACGCCTGAGGCTGGGATTGGAAGACGGGATGGAGACAGAGGGACAAGCAGGGGTGGAGGATCCGGAATGGGCATTGGTGTTGATGAGTTGTTGGAGCTTGCGTTCCTTAGTACCTGAAAGAAAGAGACAACGTTTCTTGTTGAGGTGTTGGATTAGATGAAGAACAAAATGAAACTGTGGACAAAGACAGCGTAGAAGAAGGGTGCTTCAGTGCTGCTGGAGGGAGAAGTCATGTGTGTTCATTTGGTGGTGCATGGCACTGAGTGTGCATCACAGAATGTGACAAAACAGCAGTCCGAGGTGCATTGTATGACACGAAGATACCTGTAATTATGGGAGGGTTCAAAAATTGAGGGGTGGAACTTCTCTTTGAAACCACATGTGTAATTCAGAGATGGAGACAGTCGCTGAGGAATGAAATATGACTGTGAAAGCGAGTTTTAGTAAACACCTTGTCAAGCACCAGGAGAGAAATTGAAAGAAATGAAGATCAACCAGGCAAAAGAGAGAGGCAGAAATCCTGTCGGGGAGAAGAGCAATACTTCTTCAAGGTAGATCGCCCTTGAAGGGAGGTGGGAGTCCAATTGAACACTAAGATAAAAGCAAAATACTGCGAATGCTGGAAACCTGGAACATTATTAATGTTGTTGTAATTATTTTATACATACCATATTTTTCTGTTTTCCCTCCGATTTTTAAATGTATTTTGATCTATTGTTTCATCTCCACCATTTAGCCCATTTCCATCCTTTCCCTCACCCCACCCGCACTAGGGCCATCTGCTATTAGCTTGTACTGTTTGCTATGATTAATGTTCCCATTGTCACTTCTTTTAGATAATACCACCACCATCAACACTCCTTTGTCCTTTTGTCTATGACATCTTTGGCAGTTTCTTCTTGGCCTCCAGCTATCACTGGCCCTTTTTCGAGCTCTCCTGTCCCACAACCTTCTTCCAACTTATATTTTCTCTCATTTTTATATGTCGTAGCTCTGATGACGTGTCATCCAGACTTGAAATGTCAATTG
The DNA here is from genome assembly GCF_017639515.1 of Carcharodon carcharias. Lineage (NCBI taxonomy): Eukaryota > Metazoa > Chordata > Chondrichthyes > Lamniformes > Lamnidae > Carcharodon > Carcharodon carcharias. The sequence continues at coordinate 1,016,764 of NW_024470595.1, read as the reverse complement.
TGTCTCTCTCCGCAGATGCCGTCAGACCTGCTGAGTTTTTCCAGGTGTTTTTGGTTTTGTTCTAGATTTTCAACATCTGCAGCATTTTGCTTTTTAAAAAAAAAGTAGATAGAAGCTTAAATGTAAAAAGAGCCTAGGTCCCGGTGAATTTGGAAGATACAAAGAAGAACAACAGGCGGCAAAACATGGAGAGTGAGCTACTAATAGGGAGTATAAAAAGAGATTTGCAGGGGACAGGAATATCGAAACAAAAACACTTCCAGAATTTGATTTTACTTTTATAATTACTTGAAGGGGAAAACGACTAGGCAGACGCTGGAAATACTCAACTGTTCAGGCACCATCTGTTGAGATGTAAAGGACGGGCTCTTCAGAGCGAAATTATCGAGCGCCTGTTGAATTTTAAATTTGGCACTATAACTTGGCGGAGTTCCAAGTGCAGGAGGCTGAAATATGTATCCGCCTGGATCTCAGTCAACGATTGTAGGCATTTAAAGGAAGTTGGGAAAACAGTTCGTGACAGAACAAAAAACAGGCCAACTGCGCTTTATCTCAGTACTTATCTCAGGCCCAGTCATGCAGCAAAGCTACTTCACGGTGAGGAAAGCTGACTGTTAATTTGCCTCTGCTGGGTGTCTTCGTAATGAGAATGTGCCAGAGCAATTAGAATTAGACTAAAGATAAATGGGAAAGCATTATCTCCTCAGAGACCTACATTATTGTCGCTTACAGCAATGAATTTCAAGTTTCGCTGTGTGTATTTTGTTTCATTTCAACGTGATTCAATGTAAGTAGCAACAGATGAGGAGTCCAGAGGAAAGTCGCAAAATTGATCCAAATGTGGCTGTGAACAAATGCCAATTGCCGACGGGTGTTTTGGCGACTGGAAGGCCGTTTCAAGTGGGTTTCCACGGGACTCAGCAGTAGGCCTCCTGCGTCTTCTGCTGCATATTATGATTTGGACAAAACAAATCGAGGGAATGATCACAATGATTGCAGGTGCTTCAAAAAAACGGCCGTGTGGTTGATAGTGAGGAGGATAACTTTAGACTGAAGGGAGGTGTCAGTGGACTGGTCAGTTGGTTAGAAAAGTAGCAAATAGAATTCAAAAGACGGAAGTTTGAGCTGTTGCAAGGCAAAGGAATACAGAGTAAATCGGGACATATGGCACGGTTTAGAGTAAGTGCGGCACCTTGGAATTAATGTCCACGGGTCCCCGAATGTAGCAGGAGAGATCGACAAAGCTGCTGAGAAGGCATGAGGAATCCTTCCCTTTATCAGCCGGAGTATAGAATATTAGAGCAAGGCAGTTTTGCTGGAACTATTTAAAACATTAGTTTGTTAACAACTTAAGTATTGCGTGCAGCTGTTGTCATCTCATTATATAAAGGATGTAACTCTTTCGAGTACAAACACGTTTCCATCTGTTCCTATTCAGATGAAGTTACATTGTTCCATAGTTTACCATTGTGAGATTTGAACTCTTGATCTTGGGGTTACAAGCCCAGTAATTTACGTGGGTGTGACCAGGACTTGTAATATGTAGCTGGCAGGAAAGATTGGATAGGCTTAAGCTCTTCTCCTTTGAACAGATAAAACTGAGGGGAGATTTGATTGATATATACAAAATTGTGACTGGCCTGTATAGCATGGATGAGAAGTGTCTATTTCGCTTAGCAGTGAGCTCAGTGACGAGGGAAAATAGATTTTTAGTGATTGGTGGAAAGATTGTAGGGGAGATGAGGAGAATATTTTTCACCCAGAGGGTTTTAGAGTCTGCAGAACTGACTTCCGGGAAGGGTAGCTGGGGCAGAAACCCTCAACTCAGTTATTAGGTGTTGGGCTTACACCTCAACTGCCCTAAGGTGAAAGGCTGCGGCCTGAATGCTGGAAAGTGGCAGCAGACTTCGTGGGTCTTTTTGAGTAGGCGCAGACATGATGGGCCAAGTGGCCTTTTTCTGGGCTGTAAACGTTCTATCATTTCTATGAGTACAGTGAGAAGATGCCAGCAGAGATCACCAGGAAATGGCAACATGACTTGGCCTCGTGGTGGATCAGACAAGTTGTAAATTCCTCTGAGTGTAGGTTTGATGCGGTGTCGAGCAGTCCTTGTACCGGCTCTAACCAGGCAGGAGCTCGATGAGTTAATGATTGAAATATATCACATAACACGCCAAGGTTGTGGTGTTGGGGAGCATGTGGGTGTGGAGTGGGGGTGGGTGGGCTGGGGATCTTGAGCCGTTTTTTGTTGTTGAAGCCTGTATTAAATTAACAACCATGACAACCATTGGATCCCCAAAGGCGTTAATGCAGGAAAGGATTGCTGAAGGAATAATAGTGAAAAGGAAAATTAGCCAGTAGGGCAAGATGGGCTGAAGGGAACACTGTGAATAAGTGGGCAAGAACTGTTCAATGGAAGCCTAGTTGGCTGAGCTATATTGGTTAGTTACATGTGCTGAAGGGAATGCCATTGGCTGGCGAGATGGGCGGAAAGGAATACTGTGGGCGGATGGCACGGCAGGCTGAAGGTAGTACTGCGGCAGAATAGTACGACAGGCTGAAGGAATACTGTGGATATGTATGGATGATGATCTTCTCTTGCATGAATCCAGTTGAGATTTTGTCACCAATTGGAATGTGCATCCTGTTAAGTCTGTTCCCAAGGCAGACTCTGGCCAAAATAGTTGTGGAGAATACCTAATGTTGTACTCCTCAGGCTCTAAATTATAAACCCGTTATCAACTTTAATGAACTATCGCCATTTTGACAAACAGGAGACATTTCTGCATTGCTCGTGCCATGGGTTGATCTGGTGCTCAGATGTGGGCGATGTTTCCAAGGTCAGATTTATTACCCATTCCTCGCTGCAGGCCAGGCCTTGATGTTTATTCTTGAACAGTTGCAGTCATTAAATTATCGTGCTACTAAAATCGTCTTAGAGATGAAGTTTTATAGATTTGTCCAGAGATGATGAAGGAAAACGATATATATGCATGTCAGAATGGAGTGTGACTTAAAATGAAACTCAATTTAATTTGCAATGCAAAGTCATGGCCCCATCGCCACCACAATAAATTGTTCATATATCTCCATGCAGAGTTGCTGAATTCGAGTATGAACTGAATAGTATGTACACTTATTTAATAACATGTATATACAACAATGTTGTATACAACATTTATTTCCTTAATTTTCTGAAGAGATATCAAAACAATATTATCATTGTTGCTTTGGTGTACATTTATACTTTACTGTTTGTAGATTGACTGTAACTAATGTTGTTCATTATGTAATGCATGCTACATTCTCACGGGATTGCTCTCTCTCATATAAATAGCGGCTTCATTGGACAAGCAAAGATATTTACTTAGTCAGAGTCAAGGATATACTTATCTCACAGAAAATGGAATATCCGGTCATCTTTCAGATAGAAAGCATCTACTATCCTGTGCTTGCAGCTATTGGCGTCACTGGTAAGGCTTTGAAGCCAGCATTGATGAAGCTAACCATTGCTGAGTGTTCAAATCGTGTTAGAAATGTATTTCCAGAAATGATAAAGGGGCAACGATATGTATACAACTTGCTCTCTTCCAGGTACTGTAACATACTCAGAGTTTTCTTTCTGTTATAAAGTAAAAAAAATCAGTGTTAACAGTGCAAGCAAATGTAGTTTTACTATTAGCTGTGGAAGGGTTATACAGAGAAGTTATTTATTTTCTTCACTGTTCGATACACTTTATGTTGTCGGAGTAAATGCAATAATCAGAGTCTAAATATATAATAATGGTTTATGGCCAGTTTCAATTCTTCCATAATGGTAAGTGGATGACATGTTCGATTAGATCATTGAAGGTTCTATTTTAGTTACAGCCTTTTTAAATAATTAGTTTGCGTGAATGGTTTAAATGAATGTTTAATTTGATTCCTAGCATGGTGTAATCGAATGGGCTGTTATGGTGAGATTGATAGAATTCTTCGGCCATTCAAAAGTAAAATAGTACAATATTACATGGTCTCCACCTACAATATAACACATAGAAATTTAATTTCAGTATTACCTTAGAGATGAGAACCAGCATATTATTATTTGCCGTTGCATTCATATATCACGAGGTGTGTTATATTAGTTCCTGTGCGATGTAACACTGCATACTTTATGTAATTATGTGTTGTGGGATTTTAAGCTCTGAGGGGTAGACATTCATCTCAGATAGAAGCACGAAAGAGACGGCATTGGATCCGATGGTTTTCATAGTCAACAACCGATACTTAGGACCATTGCTGTAAATGCAATTAAATAGCAGGCATTGATTGTAATTGGCAACTGACGCAATACCTCTCATTTTGTGCTAGAGTCCGTGATGGTTCTCTATCTCTCGCTCTTTGACACAGCATTAAAAAATTACCTGTTTTTGTTGGAATAGAGGCAAAGTAAGGTATATAAAGCTATTCAGCTTTAAATGGTATACATTGTTTGTACAAGCAGTAGGAGCCAAATGTACAATCGACATTTCATGAAATATATTTCACATAACTACTCTATATGTTGACTAATGGCCACAAGTAAACGTCAGGTTAGAGCTGGAGTAATTCACGTTTATCATTTAATGCTCCAGTACTGCACCTATTGATAAAGAGTCCTTTAATGGTTTTCCTTTAATGGTTCAATTGCAAGATAGCAGTGTTCCCCCAGGGCCAAAGCCAAACTGAATGATTGTGGTAACAATTATTACTTACATAAAAGCCTCACTCACATCAGGAGAAATATACTTTTGAATGCTTTCTCACTAATTTGACCAAAGGCCTGAAAATTGGCACCACAGGTTAAATCCCCAGCCCCATGGATAGACATTTTGACTTATAGCCGGAATTTAATTCATTGGAAAAATGTTTAATTTTGCGTTAAAATGTGTCAGTCATATTCAGTGGGTATAACTCTCGCCTTTGTCTCAGAAGGTCATGTGCTGAAGCCCAACTCCAGGTCCTGGGAACAGAGGAAGCGGCCGAGATTTCGGTGCAGTATTGCAGGAGATTTTTACTGTCAGAGTGAAACCTTTCAGAAGAGTCGGAAAGCGGAGTCCCTTCTCGCTCAACTGGGTGTTGAAGATCGCATGGCATTATTTAATAAACAAGGAGAGTTTCCCAGGATATCCTGGCCAAAACCTATCCCCCAACAATACTTACAAAGACACTGATTTTCTTGACATTACATTGCTACTTGTGAGAATTTATAATGCGCAAAGCGTCCAGTGAATTTCGTAACATAGAACATTGACAACAGTTCAACAGAACTTCATTACCTGTGCAGAACTCTGTGAAGTCTTGTAGTAATGAAGGCAGTTATGTAAGTGCACGTACTTCAGTTTTATTGTCAAGTACTAATCAGTTTTATTGAATGTTTTGTACAATATATCGGATTAATTGTTATTTAAAACATGATTTAAAACATGACCTCGATTCACAAACATCAGATGCTCTATTTATTTCTTAATCAAATTCAGACTTTAATTAATAATTTGGGGGAAACAATCATGTTCTGATTCCATTTTCAGAAATACGAACCACTGGCAGGGCTGATATTTGCTACCTGTCCCTTGTGACTCCCCTTCTTTAACTGTTACAGGCCATGAGCTGAATGAGCAACTACATTGTCACTTGTTATCCATTGATACAACTGAATGGATTACAAGACAATTCAGAATGTCCTTAAGAGTCAACCAAACAGAATTATTATCGCTTTAGCTAAAATACAGTACTGAATCTATTGGGCCTATGTGACAATCCAGAAGCTACAACGTCATTTTTTACTGCTGGCACTTTTTAATTTCATTATATCACATAGCACAGAAAAAAGCCATGTAGGTCATTTCTGCTGGAGATATCAAACAATTCCATGCCACCACTCTTTCCCCGTCACTTAGCAGTTGTTATTTTTTAACTGGAGGTCCATTTCATTTTTTTAAATTTCGAAAACATCTTTTTCCTTCACTAAATTAAGCAAATATTTCAGTACATGGCAACTTGCGGAATAAATGGGAAATATCTGCATTTCCTCCCTGCTTAGTTTTTCTTTGTTTTGTTTTAATTATCATAAATCTGTGCCTCTTGGTTACTGGGCCTGCTGCCAGGACCAAGTGTCCAATGATCTTAACTATCCAAGCAATTGGTATTTTTTAGCCCCACTTTTATAGCTTCATGAGCATTTCCCGTTCAAAGAAGAGTAACCCCAGACTCTCCACATAACTAAAATCTACCAGCCTTAGTGAAGTTCCAATCTACCTCGTATACACCTTCCTCTTGAAGGCCACTCGATCTTCCATGTATTGTATTTCACAGAATTTCACAAAACACTATTGCTCATGTCCAACCAGTAATTAATAAATGTTTCATTTAACCTTGTTGTTTTTCTCCTCTATAACCCCTCAACTTGCAAAGCTTTTATGCCTTGTTTACAGCTTTCTCAACTTGAGCTTCCAGCCGGACCACAGCGGCGCCTCCACCTGTATACAAATGAACGATGTAGTTGATTCAGCCCTCAGAATGTTTCTTCCAAGATGAATCACCACAATTGTCAATTTCAGCTTTCATCTGCCTTGTTTTTTAACCTTTCAACTCTCAATCTCTGCCCACCTGACGCCTGATACCTTCCTTGCAAATTAATATAATTCCATGCCTTGTGAAATTTTAGCATTTTTAAATTATTCTTTTTATGTCAAAATTCAGCTAATTAGTGTAAACTAACACGATGAATGTCTCAGGTATACTGAGGGAGACCGTTATGCACTTTCTTACACTTAAAAAAGTAACAGTTCACTACATTTGAGGGTTTTCGGAACTACAACCAAATTCCTATTCACCACGACTTTGACCCTTTAATGTCATGAAATTCGCTTTTGAGAACAGGAGTCATTATAAAACGAAATTCAAATTGTCAGTGCAGCATTCGACCTTAGACTAGACTCATAATATAAACTCCACATCATATCTATTATTAAGCATTAACTATCTCTAGCCCTTTAACTGTAATAGTGCTCATCCGGACCTCTCCTTCACAAATCGTTTATCTGTTCCTTGCTACAATTTTCGCAAAGCAATCCAAGACCAACTGAGGAGGAAGGAAAAGGGGGAGGGTAGGAGAGAGCAGGATGAAAGATTTGCGATGCAGTGTAAGAAATGAGAGAATAAATTAAGAAATGTGTGATGGATCAAAGTAAAAGAGGCAAGTTTCTGGTAACGTTGACTTTTGCAGTTACACCTCCTCTAGACCCATATTTTATTTTTTTCCTTACACCGTTATCATCTGTTCTTGATTCCACCATCATCCCCTTGGTCATCTATTCCCTCCTGACTTTCCTCGTTTTTTTCCCAACACTTTGTTCCCCTTGTCCTGTATTTGCAAAAAACCTGTGACATCTCTAACTTGTTTAGTAAGAGGGTGAATTTCTTCTCTCAGAGGTTCATTATTCTTTGGAAATCTCTTCCCCAGAGATCAGTGCAGTTCGGCCATTGAATATATTCAAGACTGAGTTAGAAATCTTTTCGATAGAAAAGGGATTTGAGGGTTTTTCGGGTCCCAAAGGAACTGGTGTGCAAGCCACAATTGGATCAAAAATACTGAATGGCAGAGAAGGTTCGATGGTCAAAAGAGTCGCCTCCCTCTCCTATTTCTGATCCTCATACATTTTTGATGAAAACCCATCGAGTTTCTTTGAACCATCATTTAACCTAATGATATGTTTGAGGCTGGCAGTTCAGGTAATTGTTTCTTGGTCCTAAGGAGATACTCAATCAATTTTGGTTCTATTTCAAGCTATCCCTTTCTAAGTTTGTTTCTCATTCCACTCCACACATTAGCAGCATTATTGAATTTAATTTTGCAGCTTGTGATCTGAAATCACAACTTCGCCATATGAGTTAATCAACAATGTCATTCTCCAAACAAAATATTTAGTTGCATTATAGATCATTGTAACGTTTTATCTCTCTATTGTAATTTCTCGATTTACTTTTAACATTTATTACTAATCGAGTTTTTATTCCATTGATTTTATGAAATGTTTGTCCTCATTGCAATTTTATGATGTCAATATATATTGTACTTTTTCCGTAGAAAGGTGATACGTGTATTTAATTGTTACATAATTGCAATTTTTTATACTAAGCCTTGTTAACGTAATGCAATTTCTCTCTCTGAATTTTCAAACTAATATGTGGTTGTTTATTTCTGTTTCCTCAGTTAACTCAGCGGCGGTTGTGATCCTGAACCATGGGAAATGCAACCTCTCCAAATGTATCACTCAGTCTCTAATGGCAATGACAACAGCAGATCTACTGCTCGTCATCATTGATGTTACACTGAATCGAATTAATAATATTTATTTCCCAATTAATTTCTTATTCGTGACTCCTGTGTGCTCGCTGAAAATTGTCCTCTTTCTTGAAGTTTTACATTGCTCTGTCTGGTTCACAGTCTCTTTTACCTTTGATCAGTTTGTAGCCATTTCTTACCAGAAGCTAAAACAAAAATATTGCACCAAGAGAACTGCGATTGTGGTTGTAGTTTGTGAGCGTTGTCAACTGTTTGAGGTCCATTCCGTGGTACTTTGTCTTTGTTAATTCAGCAATTGTTGACAATATGCCATGGTTTTGCATTCTAACCACAGACTATTATACCTCATCCTTTTAGATAGTGTATGAGTGGATTGACAGTATACTAACACCGTTGCTTCCATTTGTATTAATTTTGGTGTTCAACTCTCTGACTGCCAGGAACATTATTATTGTCAATCGGCTCCGGAGGAGTCTCCGGGGACAAGGAAAGGCAGAGAATCATACTGACCCGGAAATAGAGAACCGAAGAAAATCCATCGTTTTACTCTTTGCTTTGTCCGCCAATTTTGTACTGTTGTGGATTACCTATGTTGTACATTCGTTAAACTGGTAAGTTGTAAATTATAATTATACAGACAAAAAATTTAGCAATCCAGTATTTATCATTCAACAATGTGGATTCATGCTCCGGCTTCTGAGTTCGTGCACCAACACGTGCATTTATGCCCTGACCCAGAGTAAATTTAGAGAGGAGTTAAAGAACGGGCTTAAATATCTATTCATTCTAATTGTTAAAGTATTTTCACGATAATATAAAACTGAACATGAACAAAAGCTTCCTTTTTAACTTTACAACCAAGTCACATTTCAAAGCTGCAGTCCATACAGTCACTTTACGTTCATAGAAATCCGGCACAATATGTAATAACTGTGAGCATCGTAGATGCTCCACTCACATCCTAAACAACCTTGTCAGCTTATAAACCGTTAACACCCCACCCAACTGAAACATCTATCTTCCATTTACCTGCTCAGTGGGACTGCACTTCTTACATAAAATGTCGTAGGCAGAATATCTCCACCAATAGCTGCTAGTCTTGACCCTGCTTTGCTATATGTGTACTTGTACAATGATCTATATTTGGAGCACCCCTCTTTCGCATTTACATGCTGCAACTTGGTGATATCATAAAGCCTTGGGAGCAGGTACACTGCTGTGGCCTAGATTTACACCGCCACCATCTTTCTCAATTTGAACTGCCTTTGGCTTGTGGAGCTGCTTGTTTGAAATCGAAATATGAATGTGATGCAATCTCGTCTAGTTAAGCGTGGGATAGATAACAGCTATCAGCCTTGGTTCCTGTTGCAAACTCAGTATGTTTGCCACTAATTCTATCCTTTTCCGCAGTTATTGTGTCATGCTGCTTCACACTGTGTACAATTTTGACATCCTGTATGCCAGCCCGCTGTGATTATGGCCTTCATATCCTGTTCATCACATAGAAAGCTTCATTTTTCCCCTGTAACATCACCTGTCCATGAGAGGACACACCTGCTGCTAAGAAACTTATCCATGGAAGTGTCACCTGTAGATGCGAATAGAGCAATGTGCTCTTAGTCATACTTGTCATTAACCAAGGCTACTCATAAAGCATTGCAAATATTGAGGGCCTACTTTGGCATCCAATTGACACAATGTGCTCAAGTACTGACGCTCACCTGCGTGTTCAGTGCACTTCATGTGACTCTTTGCTGCTCCACTCGGTATAGCCACTTGTGTCTTGCCTCGGCCCATTACTCCCCCGTTTCCCGACGTGTCATCATTCGTCTGGCCCAGGTTCTGTAAACCACTCCCCAAACACATTTCCATCCGGACACATTTCGCTTCGTTTAAAAGCCCTCTTCAAAATTCACTTGTTCAAACCGGTTTTTTAATGCCAAGTCTGCTAATACATCTTACTCTGACTTGGCATTCATTTTTGTTGAATAAAGGCTCTACGAATTGTCATGGGATGTTGGGTTTTGTTGCATTAAAAGAGGCAAATTAATGCATTTTGTTCTTGTATTATTTTATTTCATTTCCTGCTTTTACAATTTTACATGTTAGAAGGAAATCAGTAACCCAACACATCTGTGCTGGTCCCCTGAAGCAAGAAACTGCTAGATTAAATTCCAGGCTGCTTCTATATTGTTATATTTCTTGACCCTGTTATTCCTTCATGGCCCTCTGCATTAAAGTCATTGTACTTTCATTTAATGGTTGTAAAGGTAAGATTTGTGTCCCCTATTTTTGGATTTATCATACTAAGTACACAATTCACTTAATCAAAATCCTCACAACTTTAAACAAATTATCTGGTCATCACTTAAACGTCTCTTGTCTAACACAATGATTTACAATAACATCACAGTTTTGCAGATCCTTGTGGTCAGCACTGTTATTTTTTGGGTGGCTGCCGTTGTCAAGGCCGGCAGCTATTCCTGTTTATTTAAGCTGGGAAGATGCTTCAGTAACTCTGCAGTCTGAATGGTAGTGGTGTTCTCAGAGTGTTACAGGGAGAGAAATCCAATATATTAATACAGGAATATGGAAACAATGGCCATATGTATCCAGATCAAAATGCTGCGTTACTTGGAAATGAACTTGGAAGAAAACTTGGAGGTCATGCTTTCCTGTAGTATTTTCGCTGTTGCAAATAGTGCTCACAAGGCAGAGAGGTAATGTTGTACACAACATGTTAACTTGTGGAATTGCTTACTGTGACATGTCCACACTCCAGTCTCAGTACACTGGTGATGGATAAGGCTTATTTGTATTGTCTGGTCATATGGGTATCAATCAAGCCAACTACTCTATCCTGAATTGTGTGGGGCTGCTTTAGTGCGTTTGTGGGTGTACTCATCCAAGTGATGGAGGTGGGCTCTATCACTGTCCCGAACTCAGCCTGGTATGTGTTAGATATTCGTTGAGGTGTTGGGCATCGAGCCACTATTTTTAGAATACCAGGACACCTGGAACATCATATGATGTTGAAGGGATTCACACTGAAGGGATATTGTCTGAATGTAAAGTGTAGAAACATTTTAATGCACCAATTAGCTTGATGTCTTGGAATTTTCATATTTGCAAGTCTATTTTCAGGTTCCACAGACTGCAATTTTTCACTTATTCATGTGACCGCTGCTGTCCTGCAAACACGTGTCGGTATTCTCCGGATACATCATTTATTGCACTCGACAATCTCTCGCATTTTGCCAGCCTTCGCTTTTTAAAAACAGGACCATGGAGATATGGTTCTCTGACCTCACCAGTTGAGTTTGTCTCCTATTGAGGGGTCTTTGATCCTTATGTCCTACCTGTCCCAGTCTACAATGCTATCAGTCAACTTTCGTGCTGACCCGCAGCGATGTATGTCTAGCTTCTGGGGCTGATGTCTCCAAAAATTGATTGGCAATGGTGTAACCTGTGACAGTGCTGGCTGGTGTGCCGCTGCAGTGTCTCAGGTGGCTGTTTGTGCGAAAAGCTGGACGGATAAGACCAACCCTTTGGAGACGAGGAAGACACTGCAAATGTTTACAAAAGGTTTAGATGACATTGCGACTGAGAATGCAGCTGCTCTTATACCACATCCTTCAGACAGGTTGTTAGCTTGCAGTGTTCCAGAAGGACTCGCGAATACGATGCTGTGCTTAGGTTGATTTCTTTTTTTGCTGCTGACAGCCGTCTTCCAGCTTTTCTTTTTGGACCCATCTCTCTCGCTCCCCTCCTCTCCACCAATCTTCCCCCACACCCCCGCCACACTCTCTCTCTCTCTATCTCTCTATCTGAATTTCATTTCTGAAAGGTTCACTGACTAATCTTATTATCAAGAATTGCCAGCAGTGTTCTGGTCTGGAGTGAGATTATTACAGAGGCGATTTGGGACAGTTTGGGAGCTCAGTGCAGGGCTCAGCTCTGCCTGAATTCCCGCAGGAGTGTCTGTGAATAGGGACGAATATTCAAGTCTAATTTTCACTTTGAGAAACATTGAAGTGAAATGTTTCTGCTAAGGGAATGTGTGTGAATAGGGATCTTTCCCCACCCATTAAGTATGAAAGTGACAGCAGAATGAACCACAATTGATATAGGATTTTCAAACTGCACCTTAGATAGAAATATAAGCTTATATTTCACCCCACTCCTTGGATTCACCTAGTTCTGTTGAAGGGTATTGAGGACTCGAAACTTCAATTCTTTTCTTCTCCGCTAATGCTGTCAGACCTGCTGAGTTTTTCCAGGTAATTCTGTTTTTGTTTCAGTGCTCCCTCAGTACTGGCCATCTGACAATGCGGCTCCTCCTTAGTTCTCACCATCTGACAGTATAGATCTACCCTATTCCTAACCCTGTAAAACTGCAGCGCTCCCCTAGCTTTGAAGCCCAGACAATGCAGCGCACCTCAGTCCTGGCATTCTTCAGCGCGGTGTTCCCTCACTCCTGAACCTCAGGCAGGGCAGCACCCTTTCAGTCCTGGCAATCTATCAGTGCACTGCTCCCTGAGTCCTCATCCTCTGAGAGTGCAGCGCTCCTTCATGCCTAACCCTCTGACAGTGCAGTGCTCGACCAGCACTAACACACTGAAAGTGCAGCGCTGCCCCTTCCTGACACCCTGACAGTGCTTCTTTTCCTCAGGCCAGACCTCTTGATGTTGCGGTGCTACTTCATGCCTAGCCACGAACATTGCAGCGCACCCTTAGACCTGCCCCTATGACAGAGCAGCCCTCACTGAGTGCTGACCCTCCGGTAGTGCTGGATTCCCTCTGTCTTTACCCTCCGATGATGCGGCTCTCCATCGGTCCTGGCCTTCTGACATTGAAATGCACCCTCTGCCCTCGCCTTCTGTCCTTGCAGCCCTCCATCAGTGCTAAAAAATCTGAGAATGATGCACTCCCACGTCGTGTACATCCGACAGCGATGTGCTCCTGTGGAGCAGACCCTCTGACATTGTCGAGTTTCTTTAGTCCTCAGCTACTTATTATGCAGTGCTCCCTCAATCCGGCACATCTGACTTTGCAGTACTCCCTCAGTAATGACTTTTGACAGTGAAGTGTTCCCTCATTCCTGAAGCCCTGACAGTGCAGCTGTCCTTCAGCCCTGAACCTAAGACAGTGCAGCGCTCCCTCACTGTTGATATTCCGGAAGTGCAGCTGCCCCACAGTCCAAACATTCAGACACTGCAGAGTTGCCTCTACCCTGATCCTGTGGCAGTGCAGCGCTCTTTCAGTCTTGCCGTTGTATCTCAGGACTTCCAGCCAGCAGTATTGTTGTGTATATTGCTACTGCCTCTGAGGTTTTCTGATTCCCAAAGACTCTACCAATTTTCAGGCAGAACCTCTGATCCCAGCTGAAGCTAAAATGGGCGATCACGAATTGTCGAGGGCAAGTCCAATGAACAAAAAAAAAGGTGGTGGAAGATAGGGCAAGGATCTCCTTTTATGACACAACCTACCATATTCATCTTTGTTTATATACATCACAAGACTGCTAATGAATGAATGTGGATTGGTGACTGAATAGTTGAGTGGATAAGTGGGTGACTGGCTGCGTATGTCTGTAGGTAGTCGTTTGGAGTGCATACTCGGGTCGGCAGTGCAGTTCGGTAGAGTGAGCAGCCAGTTCAGGATTATAGATGTATTGGCTGAGCAGTCCAGTGTGTTGGGCAGTCAGGTCGGGGGTATTGTCGGGTCTGACGGGCAGTCGGGCTGGGAAGAGAGCTAGGTCAGTTGGATAGTTGGGATGGGTGGGCAGTTGGGCCAGGTAGACAGTTGGGTCGTTTGGGCAGTTGACTCGTGTGGGCAGTTGGGCCGGGTGGGCAGTTGGGTCAGGTACACTGTGGGGTCGTTTGGGCAGTTGGTTCGTGTGGGCAGTTGTGTCGGGTGGAGAGTAGAATCGGTTGGTTAATTCGGTTATGGTGGGCAGTGTTTGGTTGTATACTCCGTTCAGCTGGGTGTTGGGATGCATGGGTTAAGAAAGTGGTGTGGTTGGTGGGTTAATTCGTTCGGGGGTATGTTCGTGCCGGGGTATATTCGGGTTGGTTCTCTATTTGGGTCAGGTGGACAGTTTGGGTAAACTTTCGCTGGTGCAGTCGAGCTTGGTGGATTGTCGCGTCCAGGTGCCAAGCATATAACCCAATAGCTTCAACTGTAGCTGAGCCCTAATACAGAAGATCATGAAACTGATGCTAACTTCAGTCTCAAACGTCTTTAACACATTCCTCCAGTTCTCATAAATCGAATGATTTAAACTGAACCTTCGCCTCTGAAAGAGCAGCAAACTCTTCTCAGCTCATAGGCAGTTTGACCCAAATCACAGAGAAGTGCAGAAAGATAATGACAATCTTGGTTCAGAATATCTTGTCCTTCCAGCAGGAGTCAAATCAGCATTTGGGAAGCAGTAACTCAAATGTCGTGCAGCATTGGTAGTTGGGTCGAGGGTCACTAGGCGGATTGTGGGAGAACTCAGGTCAGTTGGGCTGTTGGGTCAGTGGGTTGTCAGGTTGGGGTGGGTAGTGAGGCTGGGCGTGGGTTGTCGGGTCAGAGGTGGGTAGTTGGCTCGCTAGGATAAACAATCAGGTCACGTGAGCAGTCAGGTCATGGAGATGGGTAATCAGGTTGCTTGACCAATCTGCTCCCTTAAGAGTGTAAACAGTTTGGGTGAGCAGTTGGGTCACGCAGATGGGTAATTGGGTTGGGTGGACACTCCGATCCTGCGTAGTTGGTTTGCATCAGGTGGACCACTGAGTCAGACTTGCAGCGTAAATATGCAAGTAATTCCTGTATATCTGACCTCCAAGCCTCTTACACCGAGCTGAGTGTGGGAGGCATTGACAGCCATCCCGATGCAGCGCAAATCAACCAATCAGGATTTTAAACTTCCGAAGCCATTTCAGCACGTGTGCACATGACAGGACGCCCACAGTGTTTGGGATGCGCAACAGCAACTTAAATTCACTGTTGTGGGCATTGGGAGTGTTAGTTCCATCGCTGTTCATTGAACTGGCGCTTCTCATTGAGGTACCTGACTTGGAAGGGAGATAGGGCCAACACAGCGAGGTTTTACTCCACTGCTGAAGCATGTTAATGAAGTAACCTGACTGGCAAGATATATGGCACAAAACTATTATAATCCCCGTGCAAAATCAGCAGACAGTATACAAATGGCATAAATTGGAACAATGTTTTCTGATCCCTTTTAAATAAAAAATACATTGTCACTGCAGCAGAAAGGCCACCATTCAAAACGGAAACGTTGGCTACAACTTAACTATAATTAGAACGGGGAGAGTTGGTTTAATTTTGCATTTTTTATCAGTATCAAAATTAGTGGCCAAGGAAACGTCACTATCTTTTTCAGCTCCTCCCTGAATTTAGTTTGTGTAGCCGCATATATAACCGTGTTTGTGCATGAACTCAAATACATCAGCATGTGTCCGGTTTGATGGGCGATGTATGCAGGAGCTTTATAGTCCGGGCGTACATGAATTAGCACACCACCGACTAAGGAACAAACAACTGCTGTAAACCACAATAGTATAAAACTAACTGATACAGTGAACAGTAAAATAATCGACTTCTTTCGGTTCTGTATTTCCGGATCAGTCTGATTCTCGCTGCTGTGACCCCGGAGCTCCTTACGGGCTCGACTGGCTACTAAAATACGTCTGACTGTTAAAGAATTAAGAAGCAATATCAAAGAGAAAGGAACCCAAATTAATAAAATACTTTGTAGCCAAGTAAATACTACACCAAAAGGAGATGTATAAAATTCCAGGCTGGGTTGGAAACCCCATTGAACATTGTTAAGTGTGCGCATAGGTTCAAATGCAAACCAATATGGCATGTTTACTAATAAAGAGAGGGCACAGATTGTTGTTTGAACTGTAGCCGCAGTTCTCACTAAGCAATATTTTGTCTTTAACTTGTGAATACATATGGAGACAAACCGGTCAAATGTGAAGGAGACTGTAAACCACACCGATAAATACAAATAGGTATTAATTGTGTACATTATGAACTTGCAAATGGCTGTATAAGACATGATTATTTGTGGAAAATGCATACCCAGAATTTTATGCACGAGAACATTGTTGAGCATGACCAGTAGATCGGCTGTTGCCATGGCCACCATATAGAAAGAAATGCATTTTGAAAGGCCGCAGTTTCCTCTGGAGAGAATCACGATTGTCATCAGGTTTGCTGTGGGAAAAACGGGATAGAATGGACATGGAAACTCAGATACATTCCACAGAACAATATGATAAATGTTACTGTGCATTTCTACTCAGCGTTATATCCATGTATCGGTTTATAATATTGGCCTGTGAATTTGAAATTCTTAAATAAATAAACGAACATGCACTCTATTGTGATAAAATAGTTTCCAAGGCAGTATTTTTGCGACGGCCCTTAGGTGAAAGAGAGACCAGAACCATGTTTCTGGTGGTGGGGTATCCTAAGGGGACATCCGACTTCTGAGAAGTGAGCCTGTGCATGTAATTGTTAAGGGAACGGAAAGTAATTCGGAAGTACAAACAGACTTGGAGATAGGATTTATATATTCAATTCCTTTTCAGCAGAAGACGGCCACGTCCAGGGGCTCTTGCTGAAGCTGTGTGTCTATAACCCGTGAAAAGGTATGAGCCACCCAGGCACGCTGAAGAGCTGTTTTTTTTTTTACCAAGAGCTGATCGGAGTGTGTACCGGAGGTTATTGAATAGGGAGTGAGAGTGCCTGTGTGAATCCTCAGCCATCAGGACTGTTGTGACCCGAGTGAAAGATGCTCCACAGAATTAGGCCTTGTTGATGATAATTCATATCTGTAGAGCTGGGATGGAGTCATATGGACCCTGCGTGAAGAAGAGTAGTTGAGCACGGCTGGATCATGGTGGAGTTGGGAGAGACATTCGGACTGAACACCGTGGCAAATATATGTTTGGAGCTAACTGAGAAATGCGTGAGACTTTTCTTTGTTGTTTCAGCTACTTCAACTAAAATTAATACGTTCTACTGAATACAATATCATTTAATGATATATTTTTTTAACTTTGATTTGTTCATTATAGATTTTTTTACAAGTAACATCTTGTCCATTGTTTTCTTCCATCGGGCTCCTTGGGGAAGTTCGGTTCTTTGAGGTAATTGATCCTCAAGTGGGTACGGTAACACTATGCCTTGGGACTAGACTTCTGCCGTCCTCCCGGTGAATTCAAGTCTGAAGTTTTCATGATGCTGAAAGAAATGTCACTGGAATTCAGTATGGAAACTTCAGTCTTGGAGGGTATCCCCCAAACTCCTGCTACCACAACTGCCTTTGGGCATCGGTGCCTCATCTGGGGCTAATTGTGACTTACAACAATAGTGTAAACCTGGCTAAAATGGATCAGCCGTCCGTCATATCTATTCCTCTCTTGCCTTTAAATGACCTTCGCCCCTGGCACTGGAATGACACTCAATGAAACTGCAGAGTGAAAGTCTACCCGTGTTTGCCTCACAGAGGCAACCCAGTTACCAGTATAATTTTCCTAAAGGGAAAAATGGATAATTCTTTAGCTTGCTGAATTTGAACAGCCAAATAATAAATGGATTTCCTTACATGTAACCTTCCTTCCATCAGCCAGTTACCTTGTGAGACACTGAGTGAATTTGATAAATAGCCAGTGACGATCAATGGTACACTAATTAGAATTTTACAGTCTGTTCCATCTGCTAATTTGGAGATGGGGATTCTGGTGGAGGATATCAGATGCCAGCGGTGTTCATTATAATTTCCAGGCCAATACAGGAATAAATTCAAATAAAAATTTCTTCTGAAGAGAAAAACTATCCAAAGTAATTCAAAACGGTGCACTTTTCCTTTCCATATTCGATCTGAAGGACCCGCTCAGGAACTGAACTGGAGCCAGTGCATCGCCAAATATTAATTCCGATGGAGGAATGAGGAGCAGCTTCCCGTTTATCAAAATATTTTCCCGTCCCATTCTGGGTGCAGGACGCTGCAGTTCTTGGAATTATAACTGTAATTTAGACGATGGGAGACATTACCTATCAGGTAGATACCTTCGAGACTAAGAAGCACATTTTTTTAGTGGCCTATGAACTGTTGGAAGAGCGGGAAGTCAACCTCCATATTCTTCAGTGTGAGGGGGACTGTGAGGTGCTCACAATCTACTGAGCAGAATCGCTGCCTACATCGCAAACAGTTAGGGTTCCCGCTGACATTCAACAATTTATCCCGGTAGAGAAATGTCTCGGCATTGAGACATTCACGCAATCAGCCACATAATCACCAGCAGTAAAAAACTCAAACTCGATTAGACAACACTGACTTACCAGGAATACCAAAGGCTGCGAGAATTGGGTAGTAAATATCTGTTACTTGCAGAATCGTTGGATGGATCATGTTTTTTTCTTAGAACGATGCGAGAGCTCACTCGGTTTTCTGATTGTGTTGAGATTCTATAAATCTTTCCCACTTTATAGGTCAATTTGTCTCCCCGTGAGGAAATCTGCTTACACAATAATTCGGGTTAGTTATAGTCACTTCACAAACAAGCCGCTAATTTCACTGTTCAGAGAACCCGGTCCCCCAATGGGGAAATTTATCAGCTCAGTTCCAGAAACTTTGTCAATTAAAATTAATGATCGGAAATTAACCACAGAGGGAATGTGTTTAGCGCATGTCTCCTTGAATGTTGAAAGGAATATCCCTCCTGGAAAATGTTGATTTCTTTGGGCTTCATATTATTCTGCTTCGATATTAAATCAGACATTGCAGAATGTGAACGTCTTATGAGCTGTAATTACGTACCATAAACTTGCTGTCTTCTTTGGCGACCCCTGGTGATGAACCGGTGTTATTAATATTGGCGATGATATTGCTCTAAAATTGACTACACTAGAGATATCCGTATAGGTCTGCTGTTGCTATCAGTCAACTGCACTAGTCGCTATCTGCTATAACATGAATAGTGGGAAACATGTTCGAAAATTATCGTGCTGATTATAATCTATGATTATTAATAAAAACTCCACTCGACCGTAGGGATCCCCTGCTCCAATATTATGTTTTATGAAATACAAAGAGAAAACGCTGGGAAGACTCAACAGATCTTTTAGCGTCAGTGGAGGGTGAATCGGAGTTAACGTTTTAGGTAATGATCAGCATTGACATTTTTTAATTTAACTTTTCCAGCATCGCAGTATTTTGTTTTTGGATTATTGATTTCGGCCCTATTCCAGAATTTTCACGATGACTCTCTTCTAGTGCTTATGATGGCGATATTGGCATCATATCACTTGTGGTAAGCCAACTGGTGGGTTACAGGTCAGGCTGCTACTCAAATTTTACTCGTGATATCCTTTCACTAACATAACTGTTGGTGACATCACCGTAACTTTACTAATGGTGAAATTAACTTCACTGAGGAAGCCCCTACTCAAGCATTAATAGTTGTGTCCGTGCAGAGAATCACCCTAACATTTCTAGCTGTAGCCCTACTCTAACGTTACTGCTGAGGCCTGTATTCTAAGTTATTCGTGATGACACGACTTAAACAATGCTGGACGTGATCCAGTGCCACCAAGTGTTTTTTTCCTTGTTTTGTTTGATTGCATCCGAATTCAGGTCTCCTGATTATAAGGTAATGTTCCGCATTGCCGGCGTTAATGCCGTTACATTTTAATCAGTAGTCCAGATAAAATGGGAAAGAATCTCTTATATGAAAGTGATGTTGGTTGCCATCCTCTATTTCACATTAGGAGCATATTTCATGATTTGCTTAAGTATAATGACACTCTTGGCCATAAGTAAATGAAGAATAATGAAAATTCAAAGATACATTGAGGTTTCAACTGGGCTTGGAGAATGAAAGTTTGGCATGACATGTCACTTAAAAATTGCTGATAGATCAGGGAAAACTATTAATCGTTCAAAATGATGCACGGGAAACCATTTTATCCTCAAATCTGCATAGATGATATTGAAGTTGACACCTTATAACTGAACACATATCGGAGTCACGAAATGAAACGGCACGGCAACCTTCTGGAGAATATTACTGCTTCCAATTGGCAATACGTGGATTGTGAATCACACCAGTCAACAGCGAAAAAAACAGTAACAATTCACTTAAGTCAAATTTACTTACGAACGACTATATTCGCTTTCAAGAGGGGAGCTAAATGTAGCTGTTAAACTGAGCGCAGATGCAAGGAACAGCTGCACCAATCTGCCAGATGCAATCAACATTATCCAAGGAATAAAGGATTGGGAGCAGAAAATCCACATGTTTCTCAATCATGTGCAATAACTTTAAATGCGTTAAGTTTATTGTGAAGCAGACATTTATGCCATTTGACAGAAGGTACTTCAAGGACTCTCTTTATCTTGCAATCAAGTGAAATGACTCCTTGTGTTTAAGAAGCAAGCAGTCACTAATTATTTCATTTAAATTCTGTTTCTTCATTCCACCTGCTATAAATCAAAACCATTGTGAGTGAGCAGTTCCATACAAATTTAAACTGCGTTCACAAAAGTTATTAGTGATTTTGCAGCATCGGAGGTGACACTTTCGTCAGTTTCTGTGCCAATATCAATTTCATTGTCAACTCTGCAGTGACGCATGGAGCTTGTAAACAGATATCCCGTATTACGCCGTTATCATTGCCCTCGAATGAGACCACAGCAACGAAGGAAATCTGGTATTTCGCTCCTCGGGGTTTGTTTTGTAAACCGATCAAGAAATCAGAAGGGTATGGGGTTTTGGAGAATATGCCATCCCAAAGAACCATGCAGGGAAATGCTGGTCGCAGCTGTCCTTACAGGTATTGAATATAGAGCCAGAGAATTCTGGAAATACTCGACAGGTCTGGCAGCTTATGTCAACAGAGACAACAGAGTTAACGTTTTCAGGACAATGACTTTTTGTCAGAACTGACATTTATATTGTGAGTAATATGCCAAAAGTCTGATTGTCTACACAACAGCCTCCAGAATCATTTACTCGTCGTGAACAGATTTTACAGTTTTGTGGGGCCAGGCAGGGGGAGCGGTTTTGGGGTGGAGGACTTCGTGTCATGTCTTAAGTTGTATGGAGCTATAGAAAAAATATTCTCTCTTAGCTGGGTATAAATAGTCCGAAGCAAAAGTTGTGGATGCACTTTATACATAGATTGTTTGCTAAATCCTCCGAGTGCGGCTGTCTTCCATTGTCCTGATTGTTATTTGTGTTGAAATAAGTTTTTCTTTTTCTCAGGCATTGAGTAGATTTGGTGGCAGGGCATTATAAATAGTTTAACCATAGAATCATGGAATGTTTAGATGTCAGAAGGAGACCATTTAGCACATTGTCTCTGTGTCGGTTCTCTGCAACAGCAACTCAGCCAGTGCTGCCCCTCTGCCTTTTCCATGTAGCCCTGAAAATATTGTCTTTTCAGACAATTATCCAGTTTCCTTTTGAAAACTGCAATTGAATCTGTCTCCACGAAACACTCAACCAGTGGCTTCCCGATCAAAACCATTGGTTCCTTAAAGATCCTATTCCTCATGCCGCCTCTGTTATTTGTTAATCACTTTAGGGTTGTCCACTTCCTTCCTATGGGGACATTTTCTCCCCATTTGCACTAACCAGGCCCCTCGTGATTTTGTGCACAACTAACCAATCATCTCTCAACCTCCGCTTCTCCAAGAAGAGCAGCCCGGATTCGTCAATCTATCAACATAACTGAATCCTCCCAGCCTCAGAATCATTCTGTCCAATCATTTCTGAAACCTTCCTAAACCACCGTTTAAGTTGAACAAGTATTTTGTGATAGTTCATAACTTAGTCCATTTTGATCTATGCCCTGATTTATCAAACCCAGGATTCCCGACCAAGGACTGCATTCAAAAGCTTCCGTCCTGCGTTCAATGTTTAATGCGTTTTTACACATAGGTCCTTCAGCTGCTGCATCCAATTAGAATTATACCGTTCAATTTATGCCAACTTCTCTCCTTCACTTGACCAAAATGTATCACATCACAATTGTGTACATTGTTTTTCACGTGTCTTATGTCTTCTCATTCCAGCAACCTAATTGCATCCTTTTTTAATTATATCATTATACTCCTCATACTTCACAAATCTTCCAATTACTGCACCATACTGAAATTTTGACATTATGCCCTGCTTACCCAGATATAGGTTATTGATATCAAAAAAGAAAAGCAGTGGTCCCACTACGTACCACCCACCATTGCATCCCACACCCAACTCCTCCCCCCTCCCCAGTCAGAAGTAAATATTTTTTACGTTGAATTCAATTATTAGACTGTGCATAATGAAATTCTAGCTATGCTAAAGGCTATATATTCAACACCATACGTTTTCAAATAAAATGCATCTGGAAGCTAATATTGTTCACTGAAAACCATAGTTTCACTCCAATTTGGTGACTCAAATGTTAGTACAGACAGAAATAGCGTAAGTGTTGATTTCGAAATATGACCAACTCAGTTGCTTCGAGCTCCTGCATTTCAAAATCGCCCAACACACCATTATATTTGAATCAGTCGTAGTGTTTTAATACCTACAGCAAATCGCATTTATATTGCAACACTAAAATAGCAGCCAAACAGATGGTCTGGACTCAGCCACAAACTCCGTTTTCAAGTGCCAATCCAGTAATTGATGACCAAGTAATATTGTTATTCATTTACACATTGCGGGGTTTTCTGTCTAGTCCAACAATTATTGTCCATCCGTAATTGCATTTGAGAAGGTGATGGCGAGATGCCTTCATGAACCGCCTCAGTCCCTGGGGTGTCGGTACACCAACAGTGCAGCTAGGAAGGGAGTTCCAGGATTTTGACTCAGTGAGAGTGAAGGACTGGCGATATATATCCAAGTCAGGATTGTGAGTGGCTTTGAGGGGAACAAATAAGTGATGGTGTTCTCATGTTTCTGCTACACTTGTCTTCAAAGATGGCTGTGGCCGTTTGTTTGGAAGGTGCTGGTTAAGGAGCCTTGGTGAATTCCTACAGTACATCTTGTCTATGGTATACACTGCTGCTACTGTGCATCGATGGTGCAGGGAGTGAATGTTTGTGGATGGGGTTCCTGTCAAGCTGGCTACTTTGACTTGGATGGTGCCAATCTTCTTGAGTGCTTTTGGAGATGCACTCATCCAGGAAAGAGGAGAGTATTCCATCACGCCACTGTAGTAAGCCTTGTAGGTGGTGGACAGGCTTTGGGGAGAAAGGAGGTGAATTACTGGCCACAGAGTTTCTAGCCTCTGTATCTGTTCTGTTGGCCAATGTAATAATCCACTAGTGCACTTCAGTCTCTGTTCAGTAGTAATCACCAGGAAGTTGAGACAGGGAAATTCATTATTGGAATGCCATTTAATGCGATGGGGCTATCGTTAGATTCTCTTTGCCGAAGGTAGCCATTGCCTGGCTTTTATGTGGCACGAATATTAATTGCTGCTTCTCAGTCCAAGCCTGGATATTGTTCAGATCTTGCTGCTTTTGAACATGGACGGCTTTAGTGTCCGAGGGGTCATGAATAGTGCTGGATATTGGGCAATCATTAGAGAACATCCCGGCTTCTGACATTCTGATGGAAGGAAAGCCATTGATGAAGCAGCTGAATTTAGTTGGGCCAACAACGGTACCCTTAAGAATTCATTCAGTGATGTCCTGGAACTGAGATGATTAACCTCTAACAACCATAACAATCTTCTTTTGTGGAAGGTATGACCCCAAGCAGCAAACATATGTCTCAGTGTTTCACATTTACTCCAAATTATCTAAGGCTGAGGCCACAATCGGTCAAATGCTGCCTTGTTATCAAGGGCAATCAATCCCACCTCACCCAGGGAACATCAGCAGAGACAAACAAAGGGAACAGTTCAGGACGATGCCTTATCATCAGAACTGTACTGTGGTTTAGTCAGTTAAGGCGCATATCTACCGAAAAGATAACTGCTTTCATATCTCACTCATGCTTCTATCCAATTAGGCACTGCATAGCTTTTAACTAAACTAACGAGCCCAGTAGCATCATTGGAAATCAGTTGCCAACATAAATAAATCTGATAAGATAAATGTTGCCTTCGGAGGTTCATGCATAAAGAATGTTTCGAATTTTTGCCGGCAATAACTGTGAGCCAGGATAAAATGATCTTTTGTTGCTGCATGTTAGACAGGAAAGAGTAGGGAGTGCTCAGTCGGAGCTTTGTATAATTCTGATGAAATGTCATAGGCCTAAACGAGGGTGACACTTAACAGCCCTACCAAAATTGGAGTCAAAGGGAACTAGGGGATAAACTGTCTGCTAGCTGGAATGCTGGAACTTTTTGTTGAAGACCTTGGGTTTTTATGATTCTCACAACTTAGAACACTTCCTCCCATGAGCTTTCTTGCTTTAATAGGGTTAACATCACCATTCCCCCCAAAAAAAGAACACCATATGGAATTGTTTACCCATTCGAAAAATCCATCGCTGTGGTTTTTGATCTAACCTCTCCAATTTCTATAATTCAACACCTTGCCGAATTAAGCACAATCTTAAAAACGTGCAAGGCTCAGTGCAGAGAGCTGGGTGACAACAGTCCTCACATCACACGCCTCGAGTTAGAAGAAATTAGTTGTTGTAAATTAGAAGATTTGATAAATGAAGCCAAAGGGAGGCTGCTGATCTTCCTGTGAAGGAAATGCATTGTCGAGAGTGGATTAGCAAACAAGGGAATGGAAGCAAAAAGTGGCTGCAATGACTCACGTCAGGTGGCGAAGGCAGATAGTGGAAGCATGAGTATTCCAGTTGGATGTCTAAATCAGTAAAACATAAAATATTTAGTATGTGGGTCGATGGTTCGAGTCCCAGTTCGGACGCTTCCTTATGACTGGAGGTTTTTCCCCAGTGTGATGCAACAGAAAGGAAAAGAGTCAGGGACGCTGAGTTTTTCAAGAGAGCCGGAGAGAGATATGGTTATTCGATTTGCAACAATGTAGTGTCTTCTAGAATTTATTATAGATTCGATCAACTTTTAAAAAATATTTGTAGATTTCCAGCTGCCCTAATTGTGAAAAGAGCTTCGTGTTTTTTTTTTTATTTTGGTTGGCTTAGACCTCATCGTAATGCATCAGTGCCAATAATATAACATGACTCAGCCCCATTCCTACCTCCGGGGAAAGCGGATTATCCTTTATTAACATAACACGTGGTTTAAACGGAATAGAAACTTCGATCAGATCACCCTGCATTGTGTTTCTCAAGAGAATAGAAGCAGGGAAAAGCCCTGAAAATGGGGAAAAAAACTGCACGGGAGAAGGCGGGGGATTGACAATGGTTCTCCTTCAGAGAGCCAGCAAAGACGGGATAGGATGAATGGCTTGCTTTTGTGCTGCATCCATTCTATGATTATACCTTCCTAGGATTATCAAACCTAAATTTCTAAAGTAACGCACTGCGATCTGAAATCACATTGGTGAAACAGCAGTTTTTGCATTCTAAGTCCAATATAATCTTGATGATTCTTCTGAGTGGTATCTACAAAACATGAGAAATAGAAGCATGTGCCTTATGGACTTCAAGGATTTTCAAAAAATTCACGACCATTCCAGCTGATCCTTTTTCCACAATTGCACCATCCTGAAAATTCCCAATTTCCTTGGTCGTACATCATAATCATGGATAAAGAATTCTTAATGAATTTCAAACCATAGAAGAGGTGAACAATGATGCACATTGCAAAAGATTGGAAACTACTCAAAACAGACTTTAAGCCTCTCCGTTAGTTGCATGGATCTGTTTTCTAATTGTATTAACAAACTGAAGACAGTTGTCTAAACATTGATTGTAAGGATTGTTAACTCGGATATGACAGCCTGGAAGTTGAAATTTAAATTGGCTTTATTTTTACATGCGCATGGCTGTTTGTGAGCCCTGGACCTGGAGATCGAAACCCATTTGTTTTTCCACAGCTCGTTGTTTCTCACCACATAGAAAATACCCTCATTTCTCAACTGGTACCTGAAATATATAGTTCTTGTGAACTCCCGTATACTTACTGACTGGCTCTACATTTACTGTCCACTGTATTGCCAATCTGTCTCCTGTGTTCCCCGTACACATGAAGTCTGAGGGAGCAATTTATTTTGATCCATCCTATCGAATCCACAAGCACTATTCTTGGTAGGTTCTCAAATCTAAATTGCAGAAGAAGCACAGGAAATGATAGTACAATATAACTAGATTATATTTGAGTTTCTGTCAACAAAATATTTATTTCCTGTTGAACCTTTAAGGCAGCTATTGTGGCATCTCAGAATTGATTTACAGCAGGTTCTGAATTTGCAAATATTTATAATTAACATTGTGATGTGTGAAATTGGATGTAATGTTTATCGGTGTGCTCATTCTGAATGAATGTGTGAGCAACTGTTTTATCTGTCAAAATATTTGTGAATATCTGCATTGTTTGTAAATATATTTAAGAGTGATTGGGAAAAGGAATAAATCATGCAGAAAAAACTTCTGCATCAAACCAGGTTCAGAAGAAAAATCGAAAATACAGTTCTCTGCAACCAGCTGAAGGATGAGCCTTATTTATTTTCAGCACAAGAAGACAAAATCATACCAAAGAGAGACAATCTATGAGAGTTGTTTTGGACGGAGATCAGTGTGGTTTATCTACAGCTAAACTGAACAGTTGTGACCGAGTGCTGAAAGTGAATACAAATCCATTAGGGTGCCTTCGAGCATATTCGTACCCTGTCAACTACGCAAATACTTTTACTTGCTCAGATTCAAAATTTGACCAAGTTCCTTTGATACAAGTCCTGCCTTACGCAGAATCATATCCCATACCTTTCAACCACAGAAGTCGCTTTCCTCATTCTTATTCATCTGCGTGTTCACGAAATTTCTGCCATGAATACCACAAATATCAACTAAACTAATGCCACCCTTCTTTTTCTCCCTTTCTCACTTTATCTATGTCGCTTTAAGTCTAAATAGATGTGTCCTACTCTATGTGCAGGCATATTGCCTGTGCGCTTGTATTTGTGCAAGTGTGCGTTGTTTTTGTTTATTGCTCCTGCGTTGTTCTTGTTTATTGAGTTTTTGTAAGATGCTCGACTGCAAAGGCCTTTCCAATTTCCTTCTAAAGTTATTCACGAAAATATCTTCTGCCACCTTTTCATGTCAAGCGTTCCAGATCCCACCACCTCCGATTGGAAATGTCCCTGCTCCTGTCATCTGCATATCTTTTGTCAATGAATTTGAATCCATGACCTTTAAGTATTGACGTACACGCAGAGGGACAGTTTTCCTTGTTTACCCTCCCCAAATCTCGCTTGATCTGGAAAACCAGATTGGTGATTTTCCAACCTTCTGTGTCCGAATTACAACAACCCAATCTTCCCCAACAACTCCTCATAATTGAACTATTTCATCCCTGCAAACTTCACACTAAACGTCCTTTGGCCCCTTTCTTATGCCTTGCTGAAGAGTGGTGACCATAATTAACCTCAAGATTCCTTATGAATGTGTAACTGCAGGATTTCAAGTTCTAGCATAACCACAGTGCTTTAATATGTTGTTTCTCGATTTTGAAACCAAAATATTCAATATGCCTTTCGAACTACATTATGAAATTTGTGTATATGGAGACACATGTCTTTCTGCCCATCTACACTTTATAAAAACCTTGCATTTACAGTGTAGTGACTTTCCATATTGGTCGTCCCAAAGTTCATAATAACATTGCTTACTTCCTCGTGTTGAAACCTGTCTACTTTTTAAATGTGTTATTATTATGTGTACGTCTTACTTTCTGAACTATTTTCTGAATGGATCTTTGTTTCTCTGGAAGTCTTTCTCTTTGCCACGTCCAATTAATGAAGCAATAAAATTGCAACACGTGTCTCTGTCTTTCATTCTCTACCTGACACTTTTTGAGTATCTGTCTCTTTGTCTCTCTGTTTCCCTCTCCTTGATCTCTCTGTGCAACCTCTTTATTTTCCAAATGGACTGATGAATAGACGCAGGACCATTCTCATATCCCGTCATCCCCTCAGTATTCAATAATATATGGATTTCTGGCTTAAAAATATTGAGCTCTCCAAACCCCCGGGGATAGGGAGCTTCAAAGATTCACAGACAATTGATGAAGAAATTTATCCCCATCACAGATTACACTAAACTCCAGAGAGTATAGAGCCATTTTTCTCAATCTCTGCTTTGCATCCAGGAATGAATCCAGCGACCAAGCTATAATTTGAATGTATGACTTTCGGCCTTTAGAAAGATCTGGCTTTACTCAGCAAATCACACAATACCTTTGGTTTGCATACCTGAAAGTTTAATATCTTTTTCTCTACCAGGAAGCTGTAGTGATTGCAGAGCATAACAGGAATTTCTGCTGTTACTTCAGATTTCCAATATCTGCATTTGCTATGAACATACAAAATAGGAGCAGAAGTAGATCAAATGGCACCTTGAGGCTGTTCCTCTGTTCACCAAGATCATGGTTGATATGTTTGTATTTTGAGTTCCACAATCTCATCTACGCCGAGAACCTTTGAATCTTCTGCCTTACAAGAATTTATTAACCTGTACTTTTTAAAATTTTAAATGACACCACCTCCATTGCTTTCTGAGGCCGAAAGTTCTGACTGCGCAAAACCACCTGAGAGAAAAAAAGCATCCATCTTCACTGGCCTACAAGGAACACACCCAGCCTGTCCAACCTATCCTCATAAGGCACCCGCACATTCCAGATAAAAAACCATTAAACCCGCCCTGAACCGCCTCAAGCAAGTGACAAGTGAGCATCCTTCCTAAAGTAAAGTGAACCAAAGTGCATACAGTACTCAGATTTGGTTTTATCATTACCCTGTATAACTGAAGCATAACATTCTTTATTTTGTCTCCAATTCCTCTAGAAATAAAGGACATCATTCCATTCGACTTCTGCATTACGTGCTGTACCTGCATATTAACTTGTGGTGACTCAAGAACCAAGGCACCTGGATCCCCATACAGCTTGAAACTCTGCAGTTGTTCACTGTGTAATTAATAATTTGTTTATTATAATTGTTATTATTATTCTCCCTACCAAAGTGAACAACTTGACATGTTCCAACATCATTATCCACCTGCCAGATTTTTGCTCAATCACTCAAACCATATATTTCTATCTGCAAGTTCCTTATGTATTGTTCACAACTTTCTTACCTTTATTTGTGGCATCTGAAAAATTATGTATCATGCCTTAACTCTCTTCATCTAAGCCATTGATATAAATTGTAAAAGGCTATGACCCCAGCACCTATTCCTATACTCCCAAACGGACAAAGACCCACTGATGCATACTGTCTGTTTTCTGACAGCCAGCCAGCCAGCCTTCTCTCCACGCCAATACCTTACCCCTACACCATGAACATTTATTTTCTGCAATAACCTTCGACGTGGCGCCTTGTCTAATGCCT
The DNA here is from genome assembly GCF_017639515.1 of Carcharodon carcharias. NCBI lineage: Eukaryota > Metazoa > Chordata > Chondrichthyes > Lamniformes > Lamnidae > Carcharodon > Carcharodon carcharias. The sequence goes on along the minus strand of NW_024470595.1, from coordinate 986,924 downwards.
TTTGAAAATGCATAAAAAATGCTTCTTCTTCAAAAAACTCAAATAAGTTTGTTAAACATGATTTCCCTTTCACAAAACTATGCTGAATGTTGCTTTTGCATGAAGCTAGGGAACTCTAGTTATATCACCTCTACCGGATGCATTTCCTCTTTCAGGTAGGGACACCATACTGACAATTATTCATTTAGTTCAAGTACCTTACAGCAAATGTTGTCCAGAAGAAAGAGAAAGATGTCGATGTGAACATCCTGCAACTCAGTCCCTCACAGCACTCTGAATGCACCTACACCTCATGGACTGTAGCGGTTCAAGAAGGCAGCTCACCACCAAGTTATCTAGGGTAATTAAGGAGCAGCAATAAATGCTGGCCTAGCCAGCGACGCCCACATCCCATGAATGAAAAATAAATCATCCCGAGCTTGGGTGCAAAATGAGCAATATGATTGTGGTAATTATTTTTTAGCACAGGCAGTGCTGGATGCATGTAATAGAGCACCCAGCAGAGTCATGAAATACATCAATCAAAGTGAAAAGGACATCAGAATGAATCTGGTCGGTTCAATTGTGTTTGCAATGTTCGCTGAAGTAAAAAAAAAAAAATCCTTTCCTGGTTTTCTAGTTATTAGGATTGGGCGCTTTCACCGCCACTCACTGCCCCGTCAGGAAAGTGCATTTTACAAAACAACCTAACCTGTTCGATCATATTTACCGGGGATTTTCAATGCCATTCACACCAGGAAGAGCCGCTGCTCGTGGAAGAAAATGTTTGTCTAGTGAGGAAGGACCTTTCACGTGTCATCAACATTCAGAAGATCCACGCCTTGTAAACGCCTAATTTCCTGGCCTTGGGTGAACGAAAGTGTTCGGGGGAGGGTGGGGTGGGGGGGGGGGGGACGAAAATGCAGAATTCCACAGAACGTCGCTCTGCAGTAGAAAAAAGCCTCGCATTTCCTCTTAAAATGGAGACCTCTCGTTTTTCAACCCTGTCCCCTACTTCTCTATTCCCTCCGATCAAGTCCCTTCAGGTTCGGGTATGATTCAAATAGGTCTCCTAGCTTTCTTCTCGACTCCATTGGGAACAGGACCAAACTGTCTTAATAAGTTAAACCCGTGATCCTCGGAATGAACTGAGTGAATTTTCTCTGTAATGCTTCTTATCCATTTGTTATGACAAGTTACATGTGGCAGGTGGATCAAATGCACAAGGGAAACTTAGCCACTATATGACAAAAGTTTTGGCGATTTGGATTTATACCGAGAAAGCTTTTGCACTAAACTCAGAGGAATTGTATTCAATAACACCTTAAGAGTTTTTAAATTAAGTTAAAAAAATTATTAGCAAATGGAAAAAAAAATAAATACACAAAAGATTAAAGTTACATGGTTATTTAGGCGTAGCATTTGTCAAAATTCCTAATTAAACAGTTTGCCAGCTCTACTCTCCCGATAAGGCAACAGCATAAAATAGATATGAAGCTAACAAAATCAATGGTGCAAAGATACCACACCAAACAATCGACATTGGATTACCAAAGCCATGCAACGCAAGTTTTTTTTTCTTAATAGTTAAATTCTGCTAAAGTGGCTGTTCCCCAAAGACTGCTTCACACGGAGTACCTTTCAATCTCAAATGGCCACGCTCCCTGTGCAGTCTTTCATCCGTTTGTATATATGTTTCTTTCTTTCTAATACCTAAACACCATAGTTCTTACCGGACTTTGAAAGTTTAATTTTCCCGTTTTGTCAAAATCATTCACAATGTCAATGTGGCCCGTTTCCTTTTTGGCAAAAATAAACATAATAACCTTGCCCTGCTTATCTTGTTAGTTGCAAAAATGCTACTATCTCTTTGATACCCAACCACCTTCCACTTATCCGAAAATGCAAATTTCCTTCACAATCTGCACCTCATCCATTTTTATTTATTAGCATTTCAAATGTCTTCTTGTACTTAACTTATTTCGATAATTTCAAATTTGCAGTCTATCTGACTCTAATTCAATAAATTCAGTCACTTAGGCAGGACCATCCACACTCACACATATAAGCTGACAATAATATTATGAAAGATATTATTGTTTCATGATTTTTTTTAAATAGGGAGGCCAAAAATTTACACAATTTTCCAGATGTGTCCTCACCAAGCTCCTGTACAGCTGCAATAAAACTTCACTACTTTTATATTCCATTCACCCTCACTAAAAGCCAACATTTCACATGCCTTCCTAATCACTTGCTGGACCTATATGCAAACTATTTTAATGATTTATGTACTAGGACCTCTGGTGTGGCTATGGTCAGGTGAAGAAACTCTTTCCGCTGGCTCAAAATCTGGGAATAAGGAACACAGTTACAACAAATAGACAGATTTCAACTTTCTAATTAGGAAACAATACAGACAGCAAGGGTGTTGGATGTTCAGAGCTCCCTTCTGTAAATATTAATTGGTGGTTTTATTTTAAATCAGCGATCAATAGCATATTTTTACACAAATTTATTGATGTACGTGGGAAAAGCGATTTGGTTCCCAATTGGCCACAATATATTGTAATAATCGAACAGAACCTAGGGAATAAATGGCCTCACCAAAATCAAAGCTTATGAAAAAGCGGATCATCTTTTGACTCAGCACACTTCAGACGATGAATTCAACACTGAATTCATCAATATTAGATCATAATATCCTTCTTCATCTTGTTTCTTGCTTATTTCCTTTGCTGTTGGTCTCCTTTATTTAATTGTTCCTCCATGTTGCCTTTGGACGGCTGCTTTGCAGCTTTTCATAACCTCACTTAAAAAATATTATTTATTTGAAGAGAAGTTGCATTTCAGACTGTATTGGAAAGGGATTGGAGTACAAAAATGATTAAGTCTTGCTAAAATAGCCCAGGGCTTTCGTGACTCCATACTTTTAATATTGTTTGCCGTTTTGATCTCCATATTTAAGGAAGGATACTAGTGAATGGGAGGCGACACAGCCAATGTTTACTGATTGGTCCCTGGGATGACGGGCAGTCCTATGATGAGTGGTTGAGTAAAATGGAGCAGCGTTCCGACTCTCTCACGTGGTGATTGCATATGTTACTTTCCTGAACAACCAAAATCGCCACCCATCATGCTCCCGGCTTAATTTCCATGGTCATCGACACTGGCATGAGGCTCAACCTCTATTCGCACTATCACTGTGCAGATGAAGCCATTCTCAATAAGCTTGCAGGGACAGGGTATTTTTATATATACCAGTCACTTAAGGGAAAACTTGGATTGTTCTATAAATTTTCGGAAGTCAATAAGCACCGGGTTCACTTGCGTCAACCCACATAAATGTTTCCTTGCAGTATTCAGCACTGACGCCATACCACAACTGGTTTTGTGGCATGTGATGTAATTTTAATAAGTATACTCCCGCAGCCACATGGAGCAAATAGATGGATGATTTAATTCAGTTTTATGTGGAGGGAGCGAATCGTGGGAGCTGCATCAGACGTTTGCAGTATTCCAGATAAATTCCAAATCTTTACTGGAAAGATAGGATTTTTTTTTAATAAAAAGGCCTGCACAGGAAAAGAACTCCTGTGCAGAACCTGTGCCCCATCCGTGCATAGCGCATCACCATCTTGCCCAAAGATAACCTTGCTGTCCAGCCTCATCCTTGGCGAGCGACCCTAAAACAGGTTTCAGCACCAACTGTCACAAAGTGTGACTCTTTTCAGAGCCACAAAATGGACAAATGGAAGAGCTGTGATCTATCACTGCTGAGACCAGCATTTCCCAACCCCCTAAGTGCACTTTTCAACTGTGATTTTAATAACACACAATGCATTGCTAGACAACTCTAGGGGTACAGTTTAGAGCTCTGTGTCTGGAGTCACATGTTGACCAATCCATGTGAGAATGAAATTGAAACCAGTGATCTGTATTTGACTCCAGAAATGAGGCTGATCTTTAGGTAATGGAGGGTGAGTCTGCTATCTAACCTATAATACAGAAACAGCATCTCAGGTACCTGCCAGGACTTCACATTCCCACTACAAACACTATGTGAAGTGGTTTATCAATTTGCAAAACAATCCCTGTCCCTTTTTACCTCTCACTGGAATTTTTGCGACTTATTTTCTCACCAAAAGAGATCCAGTCTTCAAAGCTTTGAAAGCCTGGTGCAGATGAACGGTCTCATTTCGCACTTTCATACAGACCAATTAGGGATGAACAATAATGCTTGCAGAAAAGTAGTGGTATATAATGCAGAACTTCACATTGCAAAGTTGTAGTCAGTGTTGGCATTTGGACTTAGTTGGTTAAGGTGCTTATTTAATGCATATGAGATTCTGCTTTTAAATGTCAGATGTTTCTTTATTGATTTATTCGATGCATGGCATTAAATTAAACCATTGACGTCCAGAAGTAACATTGATAATTAGGCGACTATATAATGAAGCCAGATAGGATCACTCTTTCTTTGGGAAGTTCGTGCAGAAGGATGATTGTAAATATTGCCGGTGATAACTGTTGGCAAAGATTGAATGAATTATGTTACTGTGCATTAGGCAGGAATGATCAGGGAGAGATAAGTGTTGGTGCTTTTTTGATGAAGTCCTTGGGGCTCTATTTACACCCCTACACTTTGTGATTCGCACAATTTAGAATGTTACTCCGAATGAGCTTTGTTCTTTTCCATGTGATGTTATCATACGTTCCCACTAGAAACACCGTTTGAATTTGTTTATTCACTTTGTAGCTTCCCACTCCAATTATATCTTCCCGAAACCTAGCCAATCTTCAAAACTTTAAATACCCAGTGCATAACAGCAGTTGCCACGTCACAGGCCACGGGCCATGAATGAGTAGTTTGTGTAAATTAGAATATTTATGAAATGAAGCCGAAGGGAGGCTCCTAGTCTGCCTTTGGGGGAAATGCGCTGCAAAGGATGAATTACCTCACTAGGGAATGCATGAAAAGCTTGTTACACCTCTTTTTAAAGAGTGATTGCAGCTCAGTCGGTAGCACATCAGAATTTTAATAAGAGGGTTCAGGTTTCAAGGGGAGCTGAAGAAACGGCAGTGTTTCTTTGATTTCCAACAAAAGATCCTCTCTCGATGTAATGGTATCATGGTATAGTGGTAGCTCGATATAGTGGTAGCCTCGATCAATTTTAGGATCGTTCCTGTGTTTTCAGATACTCCATTTGTGAAGAGTGCTTCCTGACTTTTCTCTTGGTTGGCTGGCACACGTGCTGTGTACCTGTGGCGAAAAAAATGTCAATATTCAACCCTGTTCTTGCCGCTGGAGGAAAAGGCTTTTCCGTGTTTGCACCAACAGTTCACTTTAACAGGTTATAAACCTCGATCAGATCATTCTTCTATAATGAAAAGCATTGAAAAAAAATTAATCCCTGCAAATAAAAATAAAAATTGTGCAAGGATCGGGAAGAATGCCGGGGGATTGAAAGTGGGCGAATTTCTCCTTCAACGAGCCAGCACACTCAGGATGGGCCAAATGGCCTGGTTAACTCCTGTCCCCATTCTATGATTATACGAAGCGAGGAAGATAAAACTTTAACTCCAGAAATACCCTTCTGAACACTGGAATCCCATTGGTGAATCAGGACCACTTCCGTTCCTACCTCAGTATAATCCTGATGTTTCCTCTGAGCAGTGTCTGTAACAACATGAGAAATAGGGACTGGTATGTCATGTGTCTTACGACTTCTCAAAATTTTCAGAACTTCTTGGTTGACGTCCGCTTCAATTGCACCTTGCTGAAAATTGTCATCTCGTGCTCCCCTACAGCCCCGTAACAGATGAGAATCCCCAATGAGCTTGCAGCAAAATAGTGAAATACGATTCAAAACATAGCTGTTTGTGACTTAGCGCCGTGGCTGAGTGGGTCATGTCTTACATATAGTCATGCAGACGATTCTGAGTTCAGATTTCAATGGTGCAGTAATTTATTTCAAATTAATCAGGCAAAGAGCTGAACATTTTGAAGTCAGGCGGAAGCATATAGAATGAATGTGAACATAAAGAAGCACGATAGGATCGAAATTCCCTTTGAAGAGAGCGTGCACCGTTCTGCTTATGTATAGGTCCTCCTTCAGTTCATCCCAATGAACCAGTGGGTTTGGCTGATTACACAAATGATAACTGCTTTGGGGTCAGTGCGGAAGTTGTGCAGGAGATAACATTTTATTTTCCTCTTTTTCTTTATCCGCCACACACACTTTCACAAAGACGGACGTTACGGATCAATCTACGAAAGTCTCAAGGGATTTGAGACGTTTTTCCAGCCAAAAAACAAGACTTTAATGACATCTCAATCAACCACAATTTATTTAAAAAAAACATTTTTTTTCAGTCAATGCATGGCTTTAAACTAAACCAGTGACGTCCTGAAGCAGAATCGGGAATTAGGCGCCGATTTAATGAAGCCAGAGAGCATCACCGTTTCCTTGGGAGGTTCACGTGGAAGGAGCATCTTGAAACATTGCCGGCGAAAATTTTGATCGAGGGTTGAATTATTTATGTCACTGCATGTTCGACAGGAAAGAATAAGGAGGGAGAACTGTTGCAGTCTTTTTTGATGAGACCCTTGATCTGACACTATTTCCAACCTGACACTTTGTGATTTGCACAATGTATAGTGTTACTCCGAATGAGCTTTGTTGTTTTCTGTGCGAGGGTGTCACCGGTCCCCACAACAAGCGCCGTGTGGTTTTTTTTTATCAACTTGCGAAATCCACCTCTGTGCCTTTTGTAGCTATCCACTCTAATTGTATCTTCCCGAAACCAATGAAATCTTCAAAGATATAATGGCCCAGTGCAGGTACCTGGGCAACAACAGGTGTCGCATCACACACCACTGGTAAGGAAAGAGTAGGTGGTGCAAATTAGAATATTTGTGAAATGATGCCAAAAGGAGGCTGCCAGTCTGCCAGTGAGGGGAATGCGCTGCAGAGGATGAAATACCTAACAAGAATATTGAACAAAAGCTTGTGATACCTCTTGTTGGAAAGTGATGGCGAGTAGAGCCCGAGTAGCTCAGTCTGTAGAGCATCAGACATTTAAGCTGAGGGTCCAGGCTTGAAGTCCCTGTCTGTGCGTTGCCTTTTGGTTAAAGCTGTTGACTGCCAGTAAAAAGGTAAAAAAAAAAAACGAGCAATGCACGCTGAAATCTTCAAGGAGAACTGAAGAAACGGAGGCGTTTCATTGATTTCCAAGAAAAGATTCACCCTTTCAAATCTGTGGTAGCCTCGATCAATTTAAGAATTTTTACTGGGATTCCTAATACTCCAAGAGTAAGAAGTGCTTCCTGGCATATCCGTTATTTGGCACTATCGCTATGGACCTCTGACAAAACAAAATGTTAAAATTGAAGCCCGTTCTTGCCACCAAAGGAAACGACTTCTCCGCGTTTAACCAAAAAATGTATTTTAACAGGTTATAAACTTCGACCAGATCACGCTTCATTCTCCTGTAATCAAGGGAATAGAAAAAACAATGACTCCCTGAAAGTAGAAAAAGAAGTGTGCAGGGTTGGGGGCAGGCAGGGGCTTGATAGTAGGCGAAATTCTCCTTCAAAGAGCCAGTACAGGCAGGATAAGGCAAATGGCCTCCCTCTGCTCTGTACCCATTCTATGTTTATTCGAATCTAGGATGATTAACCTTTAACTTCAAAGGTAACCTCCGGAACTCGGGAATCGCACTGGTGAATCAGCACCGCTTTCATTCCAAGCTCAGTATAATGCTGGTGTTTCCTCTGAGTGGTGTCTGTAAGAAAATGAGAAATAGGAGCAGTTCTGTCATGTGTCTCACGGCTTCTCAAACATTCCAGAACTTCCTGTTTGAATATCTGCCTCATTTGCTCCTTCCTGAAAATTCTCAATTCGTGCTGCCCTACAGCCCCATAGCAGATGAAGAATTCCAAATGAGTTTGCTGCAAAATAATCAAATATGGTTCAATACAGGGCTTGGTGATATTGCTTCTAACTTAGCGCCCTGGATGGTATCTTAATAATGTGGACGGTTCTGAGTTTGTTTCTCAGTAACGTGGTTACTTATTTCAAATTAATCAGATAAAGAGCTGAACGTTTTGAACTTCGGAGGAAGCATATAGAATGACCTGCGAATATAAAGAAGCACAATAGGGTCGAAATTCTCTTTGAAGCGAACATGCACCTTTGTTCTTAAGATTTGCTACCTCTTCATTTCATCCTAATGAATCTTTGGGTTCGCCCGGTTGCCCGAATGATAACAACTTCGGGGTTAGTGCAAAAGTTATGCAGCGGTTGCCATTTACTTTTCCTCTTTGATCTTTATCCGCCGCACACACTTTCAAAAAGAGTACTATTATTGGTCCATTTACAAAAGCCTCAAGGGATTTGAGAAGTAATTCTGGCAAAAAAAGCAAGGATTTAAAGATATCTCAGTAAACGACAATTTATTTCAATGGATTTTGTTCCCCGCTTTCATTCCACCCAGAAACCCTTCTTGACTTGGATCTAACTGAAAAAGAAGGTGACCGTGTGGTATCTGTCAAAGTGCTGGTGATGCAATTTGGGCCATTGGCCAACTGAGACTGGGACAATGCTCCAGGGTAAGATTGCTGTGACGCTTAAAACACATTAACAGTTTTTTTTTCTTTTATTCCTTTGTGGATGTGAGAACCGATGGTAAGTTCATCATTTATTTGAGTAGCCTCCTTCTCCAGTAGGTGTTTAATTGTCCACTGCATGTGGCAGGATTACAGAGCGTAAATCTGATCTGTTGGTTGTGTGATCACTTTGAATGCGATTGTCTGTGAGGACAGCAGACAACATTCTTCATGACACAAATAAACAGAGAGTGTTTTAATGGGAATAAGATAAACAAAGTTTGCAGAAGTTTTTATGTCAGTCTCAGCTGATGCATCCCGTCTGGTTCTGGGTACTGTTCTTTAGGAAGGATGTGAAGATGTGAAAGATGTTGGGAAGAGGGCAGAACAAATTCACGAGAATGGTTCCTGGGATGAGGAACTTCACTTACGAAGATATATTGGAAAAGTTGGGACTATTTCCCTGGAAGAAAAGAAGGCTGAGCGGAGAATTGATAGAGTGTTTCAGAATTATGAGGGGCCTGGGCTGATCCTTTGGGAAGAACGTTTTCCCATTCGTGAAATGATCAAGGTAGATTTGTTGCTGATTTAAGGTATTTGTTCACAAAAAATCAAAAGTGACACGGGGGGGTGGGGGTGGTGGTAATGTTTTTTCGAACAAAATGGTTAAGGTCTGAAATGCACTGCCTAAGTGTGTGGCGGAGTGAGGTTGAAGGAAAACATTGAAAAGGGGTTAAGACAGTTATCTGGAAATGAAGAACGTTCATAAACGAAGGAGGCAGGGAACGGCACTAAGTGAATTGTTCATTCAGAGAAATGGCGCAGACACGATGGATCAAATGACATTCTCCTGCATTGTAGCACTTCTGAGTTTCTGTCATTCTGTGGGTATAATAATAGACAAAAAAAATATGCCCAGATGAGGTTGTGAATGACAGCACAGCAACCGCCTGAATGTAACATGGAAGTTACAGGAAAAAACGTGACAAAAACCAAACCAGCCAATATACGATCGAAAGGAAAGGGGGACAGATGTTAGGATCTAACATTGTTAAACTCAGTGTTGAGTCCAGGAGGCTGCAGATTACCCAGTTGAAAGATGAGGTGTTGCCCCTCGATAACAAAAATAGAAACAGAAATACCTGGAAAAACTCAGCAGGTCCGGCAGCATCGGTGGAGAAGAATACAGTTGACTTTTCGAGTCCTCATGACCCTGTTCTGTTGAAGGGTCATGAGGACTCGAAACGTCAACTGTAGTCTTCTCCGCCGATGCTGCCAGACCTGCTAAGTTTTTCCAGGTATTTCTGTTTCTGTCTTTGTTTTGGATTCCAGCTTCCGCAATTTTTTTGTTTTTATCTCTGTTGTCCTTCGATGTTTGCTGATGTTAACGCCATTAAGTCCCTAGAACATGCTGAAAGCTGTTGTGCCTGATTTGTGACTATCTCAATTACTCGCCTTTGCCTCATAGTCCTTAATACCCTCTGACAAAACTCTATGATTCTCAGATTTAAAGTACACCAATTAATCAAGCATTAGTTTCCATATCCAAAGGGAGCTTTGAAGTTCCAGTTTCCATTGAGTGTAGAATTGTTTCCTAGTTTCAATGCTGGGATCCCTGGCTTTACTTTTTTGACTGTGGCCCTTCGTACGAGATTTCCAAGAAGCAGAAATATATTCTTGGTTTGATCTTGTGTTTCCCGTAGCAACCCAAAACATTGGATCAAGTGAGTGTCAAAATCACGAGGGAGGGTTCGGTACAGGGGCAATCACTGGCTTCAACATAGGGACTGTGCTGTGTTTTAGTGTCCGGAATTGAGGAGCATTAGGCATGAGGTCAAGAGACAAACAGAGTTACAGAGCAAGAAAACTGAAAGATTGGCGAGGAGTGAGAGCGAGGAATATGAATTGTGTTAAGGAATTTTTCCAAAATGTTTCCAAATGGAAAAGGACAGTAGTACAGATACTGAAAAACTGAAATATGAATAAACAGAAAACTCTGGAAATGCTCAGCAGGTCATAGAGCATCTGTGGAGACAAAAGGCCAGGTCGAAAACGCCTTATCAAAATGTAAGAAATGTGTAAAAATAACATATTTTAAACCACTGAAGTTCCTTAGGGGGTAGGATGTACAAAACAGAATGTTAATGAGCGTGGAGGGCAGGGGGAAAGATTTCATGGTTAAAAAAATATTGTAATGGCTGTGGGAAAGAATGATAATAGACGAGTGCATATGAAGTTGTGAATGGCCGCTTAGAATAGGCCCGAAATGTAACATGAAGGAATAAAGAAAGAAACATGGCCAAACAATATTGAGGCAGAAGTTTGGGTCTAAAGTCGTTGAACTCCGTGCTGAATCCAGAAGGCTCCATCGTACCCCATTGAATGACCAAGGACTGTTCGTCGAGCTTTGCTCTTGTTGTGACCCTTTATTCACTGGTGCATGTTCTGTTATTCTGAGATCCTGGTTGATTGGTGAGTACCTCCACATGTTCGTTTATCCCTCATATTCGTTAAGAACTCGTTTAAGGTAAATCTTTGAACCTTGTTTTTAAAATAAAGCCATGGGTTAAACATAAATTGCCGTGTTCAGAAGTCCTTGCTCCCTTTCTGTTTATAATTGTTTTCTAATTCCAGCGGAGAGATCTCGAGTTTTAATTCTGTGACTGTGGGCCTGGTTCCTAGATTCCCAGCCAGCGGCAATGGTTTATGGTCTGATCTTATCCGTTCAACGTTACAAAAAAGTAGTAAGTATCAAATCCTTCCTGCAATCATGAGGAAGGAGGGCGGCAAAGGGACAGTCAATGTGTTAAATATAAGGTCTGAGCTGTAGTTTACTGCCGGAAATTGAAGAGGGTTAGGAGGGAGTTCAAAAGGCAAACAGAGATATGGAGGAATAAAATTTAAATTTTGGCGAGGAGGAAGAGCGATGAACGTGAATGGCGTTCACCATGTTTCAACTTTTACTCAATGAAAGAAGAAAAAATAAATTAAGCCCTGAGCCAAGAAGCTGCTGATTTGTGCAGTGACTTGAAAATAGAACTGGATTTCTCAGAATCATGGTGTTTACTGAGGATAGGTGAGGGGATAAGTAAGGAAATAACAGATGGAGTTTGATTGGCAGGATCCTGAACAGATGCCCTCCGAAAACAGATAAATAAGGGGGAAATGAACTTTAGGAACCAGAACAAAATGGTGGCAGATTACTAAAATTATTCTGTCATGTTACTGTCGCTGTTTACAAGATGCACTTTTATTGACTGACCATTAATGAATTCTGTCTCGTTAATCATTACTAAGTTGAGTATGACCGTTTATTCTCAGTTTCAAAGCGTCTTGTTTCAGCAAAAAGCCCTGGATTGAAGCTACAAATTCACAGATTTTTATAGATATTCCGATTCAGACCAGTTTAGGAGAAACATCCAGTTTTTGTGCTTAAATACAGAAAGAAATGTCGTCTACTATTGGTGTGAATTGCCCTTCCTCTCGGGTTACTCTCATTTACCGGGATCTCTGAAAAGAATCACCGTTCCTTTATCTGCGCTCACTGTCTCCTTTATATCAACCAATTTACAACTCGAAAATATATTTCCAATCTCATGTGCTTTCTTTGTTAAATTGTAATGAAAAACCTCACCGTTGGGGAACTGAACCCCAGCCGCTGGCGTGATAGGTGAGGATATTAACCACTGCACTAACGAGGACCACTAACAAATTCAGTCAAAGACAGTAAACCTTGGATTAGCTGCACGCATGAACAAATGAAACTAAAAAAGGTGGTCCAATGTGGTGCTGAAACGAGCGCCGGCTACCTTCAGTTACCTCAGAGAGCAGGATGACAGGATATCTTCTCTAAGTGAACTCACTGCGTCTCACTTCCAATCTGGAAATTATGATGCTTAATGACCCATAAATCAATAGAATTGTTGAATAATAGAAATTGAATTGTTCCTTGTCAGTTTAGTGGCTCCATTTCGCAATGAGAAGCTATGGCCGACATTGAAATCTGCGCATGTAATACTCACACCAATCTTCCAGGAACTCTGCAATTTTCGCGCTCGCGAGACTTCCGAATTATTTCAATTTATTTATTTCAGGATTATTGTTTGTCAAATCTTCCTCACCACTGAGGTTAAAATGACTGGCCTGTAATAAGCAGGTTGATCTTTCTCTTCTTTTTTGAACCTGGGTGTAACATTTTCAATCCGCAAGTCATCTGGCACCACTGGGAGGCACTTTCTCTCTCTCTCTCTTACCCCATCTTAAGAGCCTCTGTACACTCTTTCCACCAAACACGAGCAGTGCAGGCAAAACACAAAATTAGTTATAAATGTAATCTCCCTCTCCATGTTCTCATGAAAAGCTTCCACAGCACCTACTTCACATTATTAGATACAGGCTAATGCTTCTTTAACACAGCCCCGTTCAAACACACCCAGAGTGCATACACTTTGGGCTTAAATAGAATCATAAGCATTCTGCAGAATATCCAGTTACACGATGTGGCTAGACACAGAATAAATCTCCCTCCTCACAGTCCTAATCAAGCAATAACATGGCAGTTACACATAGAAACATTCACAGTGCGTATCCCTCTACAGTGTCCTCATTAGGCACCCCTCGGGGAAGTGCAGTACTGTTTAAGTTATAGAGCAAAGCTCTCTCTTCGCTGTTGAATGCACCTGGAGAATTGGACTTCATGCAGGTCGGAATATGAAACAAAGTAATGGAACATACAATTAATGCAAAGAAGTGAGGAACCTTGGAGTGAATGTCTCCAGACTGCTGAAGTTAGGAGGTTAGCTGGATACGGCAGTTAAGAAGGCATATTTAATCATTTCCTTCATTAGCCGAGGTATGGAATATTACAACAGGGAAGGTATGCTGGGAATATATAACATGTTAGTTAGGCAAAAACGTGGGGTCTTCGTGCAGACCTGGTAACTTCATTTCAGAAAGGATGTAATTGCACTTGAAAGGCCACAGAAGAGATTTATGAGGATGTTGCCAGGGCTGGAAAATTGCAGCCATGTGGAAAGATTGGATAGTCTGGGGTTGTTTTCCTTGGAACAGAGGAGGCTGAGGGAACATTTGATTAGGATGTATAGAATTCTGAAGGGCCTGGATAGTGTGGTTGTGAAAGGTCGATTTACCTTAGCAAATAGTTCAGTGATGAGCGGCCACCAACTTAAAGTGAGAAACAAAAACAAAAATAGCTGGAAAACTAAGCAGGTCTTACAGCATCTGCGGAGAGGAATACATTTAACGTTTCGAGTCTATATGTCTCTTCATCATTAATAAGGAAATAGAGAAATTATGTGTAATATAAGCTGGTTGAGGGGAGGGGGGCGGGGGGGAGGGGTGTTGGACAGGTACAGCTGGATAGGTGGCCAGTGATAGGTGGAGGCAAAGAAGAGATTGCCAAAGATGTCATAGGCAAAAGGACAAAGGGGTGTTGACGGTAGAAATATAATCCAAGGAATATGCTAATTGTGATATTAAGGGTAGAAAGCAGGGCAAGCAAGTGGCAGATGGCCCTAGTGGGTTTCGGGTAGGGGGAAGTGATCGAACTGGGCAAATAGGTGGAGATAAAATAATAGGTCGAAAGAAATTTTAAAATAGGAGACTAAAGAAACATGTATTTTTAACAAAATATTGTTTTAAAAAATGATAAATTATTGGAAAAAGGGGGATTGGAAAGAGGGTGGGGATTGAGAAGAGAGTTCATGATCTAATGTTCTTGAACTCAATGTTAAGTCTGGAAGGCTGCAAAGTGCTTGTTTGGAAGATGAGGTGCTGTTCCTCCAGTTTGCATTGAGCTTAACTGGAACAATGCAGCAGGCCAAGCACAGACATGTGGACATGAAAGCAGGGTGGATTGTTGAAATGGAAAGTGACAGGGAGGTCTGGGTCATTCTTGTGGACAGATTGAAGGTGTTCCACAAAGCGATCACCCAGTCTGCGTTCGTTCTCTCCAATGTAGAGGTGACCACATTAGGGGCAGCGAATGCAGTAGAATAAATTGAAGGAAGTGAAAGTGAAATGCTGCTTCACTTGAAATGAATGTGTGAGTCCTTGGATGGTGAGAAAACGGGAAGTAAAGAGGCAGGTGTTGCACCTTCTGCGGCTGCATGGGAAGTTGCCTTTGGAGGGAGTTAAGGTGTAGGGTGTGATGCAGTAGTGGGCCAGGGTGTCCCGGAGGGAACGATCCGTGCAGAATGCCCACAGGTGGGAGGTGCCTTTAGATGGAAAATTGAGCATTTGTGTATTTGCAATAGCAATGAGATATTAATTTAGGGATGTTTTCGATACAACTTTACAGACCTTGGCAAGTCGCGGGCGCACTGGATTTCTGTGTGGAATTTTCATATACTTATGCAGGGGGGGTGGGGTGGAAAGCATATACCCTCTGTAGAACCAGTTCAGAGAAACTTGACTTGATTCATTGCTTAAATGAAGGGCTCATCTTTTGAAAAAAGGAACGGGCTGGTTCCACCTATACCCATTGTTGTTTAGGAGGATTAGAAGTGACATTATTCAAATATAAACGACCTTCAGGGGACTTAATAGAGTGGAGGCGAAGAGGATGTGTCCTCCTCTGAGCTAGTCTGGAACGGCTGGCAGGTGTGCCTGCTTCGCTATCCTTCCCTGCCATACTCACAGTGTTAGATACACTCTGGTTTGGGGATCGAATGGTTGCAGCCATCATCTCTTTTAGGTCCCAATGTTAGGCAGTGGAGCCTACACGTGCAGAGGCAACTGATAAGATCAGATACAATAATTGACCTTGGCTAAACATTGTCAAAATCCGCAAACATCATCATTTCTGTCAGCTCAGAAGATTGGTCCACCTGTTTCCAGCACAAATCGATTGTTAAAAGGAAAGTGTTAAGATGCTGTGATTGGTACTTAACTTTCCGGTAATACTGCATGGGCTAACAACACTTCCAATATATAGAGGGGAGAATATAGAGGTTAGAGAATGGGATAAACATGTACCAGTGATTGATAACTTACCATATGCTGTGAGTTTGGGGAATTATATCATAATAAATCAATCTGGTGGTGGGGGTGGGGTGGGGTTTGAACCATTTGAAGGTGAAAAACAGTGTGTCCGAATCGGATGTAAAATCTTGGTCAGTTGACCTGTGGGTTTAAACTCGCAGAATGAACTTGTACCGTGGAGCTAGTGAAGACAATGCTTACGTTTACTCACGTTGCCTATGTAGCGGAGGGAGAGCATTGTATTTCCACAAGCAAGAAATTATATCAGTATGATTGGAATTTGAAATGCCCAGTAAACGCACCTACATTCTTTTTCACTCCTGAGAGACCCACATGGGTTGGGGAAAATCAACTGGTGAAGATTTATAGTCATACCAGCACTGTGAAGGAAGCCTTGGGCCACAAATACGGAAATATGTGCAATGATTTTCCCGCACTAACACAACATCTAGTCGAGCTGTGAGAAGAGAGTGATAAATCCCATGAAACGTATTAACAGTTACAGCAGACAAATAATGAGATCCTGGAGGCAGAAGTTCCGACGATTAAACAGCAGTCCAAGTGGGAAATCTTATGGGACTGGGGAAGTTAAATTGAAGTTCACTCTCAGGTTCGAATCACCTCCCCTGTACTAATTGTTCTGCAGTTGATTATTGTCATACATCTATTGTATAATTATGTAGCTGACATAGAGAGTTGGATCAATGGTCTAAAGCGTAAGGGTCGAGTAAGAAAAGTTAATGTACGTGTAGTTATATTCACAGAAATCGAAATTATTCACTTAAAACGTGAATGCTGTAAGGCAGTGCATGATTTAAATTGCATAGCATAAATTGATTCCAGTGATGTAACTGTGCTTTTAATTCTTTCATGTTAATCAATGTAAGCTGGTTGTGCTGGAGTGTTGTGGGCAGAGTTTGTCTGATGGTGGTCGAAGATGGAGCTATTGAGAAGCGTTTTTGTCTGATGACATCGCTGAGGTTCAAATTGAACTTTTAAAAATAAAGAGATTTTCTACTAAACAGACATACAGAAAGGCAGACAACACACACACACACACACACACACACACACACACACACACACACACGCACACACACAGGTATTTCAGGACAGGTTCCCGAGGTGTGGTTTGCCACAGACGCTTACTCCACAGAAACTGAATGAGACCAAGACCGCTCGGAAACGTATGAATTTCATTCTCCCTGCCCCAAGACACTGTTGGCACACAGCTGAAGGCAATGCTGAGGCGGGATATGAACATGTAGAGGTGTTCACAGATGGTCAGGGTGCGTTTAATAATCCAATTGGACTTTCCGATTTAAGGCATCACCTTAGAAAGCAAGGGCCAGGGTCAGGATGATGTGAAAAGAAACAACCCTAAAGAGCATTATTACTGCAGCTGGTAGAGCGTTTTGGCAGCCATTGTGAGGTTGTACAGGGAGATCTGTTGAAGGGCCTAACACCTGAGTCGGACATGAGCTGGCAGAAATGCAAAGCAACCTGTGTCATTGTGATTAGGTGTTATTGCTTAGCGATTTAATAAAGGTGTTCCACAACCTCGGATGGCCCGCTTCTGTCTCTTACCAAAAATCCACAAACATGACTGTCCCACCAGACCGATCGTGTCAGCCTGTTCCTACCCACAGATCTCATTTCTTGCTTTCTTGACTCCATTCTCTCTTCCTTCTACAGTCTCTTCCCACTTACACCTGCGACTCCTCTGAAGCACTACATTATGTCAACAATTTCCAGTTCCCTGGCCCCAACCACCTCCACTTCACCATGAACGTCCAATCTCTCTACACCTTCATTCCCCACCAGGATGGTCTGATGGCTCTCCGCTTCTTCCTTGAACAGAGGCCAGAACAATCCCCATCCATCACTACTCTCCTCCATCTGGCTGAACTGGTTCTCTCACTGAAGAACTTCTCCTTAAACTCGTCTCACTTCTTCCAAATAAAAGGTGTGGGTATGAGTACACGTATGGACCCCAGTTTTGCCTGCCTCTTTACGAGGTACGAGGAGCATTCCTTGTTCCAGTCCTACTCAGGCCCCTTCCCACAACCCTTTGTCCAGTACATTGATGACTGCTCCAGTGACTCTTCATGCTCTCGTCTGGATCTGGAAAAAAATATTAATTTTGCTTCCAATATCCAACTCTCCATCATTTTCAGAAGTTCCATCACTGACTCTTCCCTTCCCTGCCTTGACCTCTCTGTCTCAATTTCTGGTGTTAGACTGTCCACCAATATGAATTACAAGCCTACTGGCTCCCATAGCTACCTCGACCACAGTTCCTCACACCCCGCATCCTGTAAGGATTCCATAACATTCTCTCAGTTCCTTCACCTCCGTTGCATCTGTTCTGATTATGTCATTTTCCAAAACAGTTCCTCTAACATTTCTTCCCTCTTTCTTAACTGAGGTTTTCCATGCACGGTGGTTGACAGGGCCCTCAACCGTGACCGGCCCATCGCTCATGCATCCACCCTCACTTCTTTCTCACCCTCCCAGAACCATGATAGAGTCCCCCTTGTCCTCACTTATCACGCCACCAGCTTCCGCATTCAAAGGATCATCCTCCGCCATTTCCGCCAACTCCAGCATGATGCCACCAGCAAACACATCTATTGTTCTCCTCTCCTGGTGGCATTCTGCAGGTATCGTTCCCTCCGGAACACCCTGGTCCTCTCCTCCATCACCCCCTACACCTCAGCCCCCTCCCACGGCACCTTCCCATGCAATTGCTGAAGGTGTTCCACCTTCCCCTTCAATTCCCCCATCTTCACCGCTGAAGGGCCCTTTCAAGAGAAGAAGCATTTCACTTGCACTTCCATCAATTTAGTCTACTGCATTCGCTGCTCCCAATGCGGTTTCCACTACATTGGAGAGAACAAACGCAGATTGGGTGACCTCTTTGCAGAACACATTTGGTCTGTCCGCAAGCATGACCCAGGCCTCCCTTTCATTTGTGATTTCCAGACACCACCCTTCTCTCAAGCCCACATATCTGTCCTTGGCCTGCTGCAATTTTCCAGTGAAGCTCAACGCAAATCAGAGGAACAGCAACTCATCTTCTGATTGCGCACTCTACAGCCATCCAGAGTTAACACTGAATTCAGCAACTTCAGATCGTGAACTCTCTCCTCCATCCCCACTCCTTTTTTGATCCACTTTTTGCCAAATTTATATTTTTTTAAATTATAATTTTCTTTTCTCCCCTATTTTTCAATTTATTTCGATCTATCGTTTTATCTACACAATTTAGCCCATTTGGAAGCCTTCCCCCACCCCACCCCCACTAGTGCCACCTACCACTTTTTTGGCCTTCTTTCAACCACTAGCGCATTCCTTGGATGATATTACCACCGTTTGTAATTTAGCCGAGTGCTATTTCAAGCTGCATTGAAATTGTTCTCCTCATGCAATTGGTCGAATAAATGATCGTGACCTGTAACTGAGAATCCTGTGGACCGTTTGTGAAATTGACCACGTCAGTATGGCGTAGTCGGCAGGATACTTGGATCGGATCCTCGAGATGGCTCTGCAAAGTGGGTGAGTAAACTTATTTACCACCCGCAATTAGTGCAGTAAGCCTACCCGTGAACAGTCCGATCGAGTATCAAAAGAATCGGGAGAGGACTCAGGTCAGGAGATAGGAGGCGCCAGGGTAGGAGGCTGAGCCGTGCAGGCGGACTAGCGCTGCCAAAGCCACGCAGGAAGGAGAGACCACAGTTAAGAAGAGGCGCAGCCGTGCTGGCGGGTAACGGTTTGAAATATAACCATAACCGAAGCCGAGGAGGAAGACCAGACCACAGTGAAATAAGTGAAACCATACATATCGCAAGTAATTAAGTTCTTAGGGCCGCGCGAACCTAACACGCAGAGATAGGTGAAAATAAGTACAGAGTGATGCCAGGGAAAGAGGATAGCACTATTGAACCCGACTGGGGAACCGTGGACTCCATAACGAGATTCATAGCGGAACAGCAGTCAAAACTAATCATAAAAAAGGCAGAAGGAAGTGTGGACGCCACAGGGAACAACCTGAGAACAAAGTCAGTGGTGGATAGAGCAGAAAAAAGGATAAGGAAAAGAAAGGTAGATGGTTATTATCACCTTGTACCTGCAGTTGTGCAGACGGGTTAATATTAAGTTCCAGTCGATTAGAGAGAGAGAGAGAGAGAGAGACAAAGTCAGATTCAGGACTGACCAGAACAGTGGTGGGAGCTTTTAATGAGACTGATCAAGAGGAGAAGAGCTCCGAAGGAGAAATCTGTTAGGGAGTTGAGGCTGTCCTACTGTGCTCATTGAATCCCATGGCCCTTATGACAGTAACTGTTAGGAAAAGTAAAGTCAGGGAAGGCGAATTAAAAGCCGAAGGGAGAAAGAGGGCAGAGGAATTGGGGCGGGGGGGGGGGGTGGGGGGGGGAGGTGGGGGGCGGTGGCGAGGGGGGCTTGGGGGCGTGGTTGTGATGAGGATATTGAGAGGGTTGCGGAGAAATTTAAGCATGTACCGTTCAGTCAGGGGAGAACCAGGTTTTGCTTAAAAAACTGCTGAGACTTAAAACTCGACATAACAACCCAGGTTTTTGGACCAAACTCCGGGAAAAGCAAGGTTTCCAGGCAATGCAACCCCTTGATTCCCACACATTTGTGAAGGAAAATTGTCCAGGGGATATTTGGGGAAAATTGCCCCGACAATTTATAAGTGGAGATTGGGCGAAACTTGGTGACGTCCCAAATCGGGAGCCCTGCACAGGGACTTTGAAGAGGCAGTTAAGGAAGCCTTGGGGGAGCGAGGGACGAATTGGTGGTGTATAACGTCCGTAGTACAAAAGACGACTGAGTCTGTAATGGACTATGCAGAGCGGATGTGGGGGACATATGTTCGGTTTTCAGGCCAACAGCATCCCGTGTGAGATGACGAGATTTTCCTGAAAATGGGAAAGCATGATTAGGATGCGAAAGGTCCGCTACTGAATTTTCTGTAACTTAAATAATGTTACAAGAGATACTTGTGATGAAGAGGAGAGAGAGAGAGAAAAGGAGGTACCCTGAGGGAGTTAAGAAGCACTGCCAGGCAGTGAGATTTCGTCAGTTGGATGCTCCCTGTCGGTGGAGCCTTCAAGATCCCTTTTTTCCCCCCACTACGATTTGAAGCTTCCTTTAGATTATAATAGTTTTAAGCCGTTAAGTTAAGGATAGAGGAACATAAATACATACCTCTAAATATATATTTGTTTGTGTGCAAAGAAGCATTCGTATGTGAGCTTTAAACTGTTTTCTTCTCTATATTGTCATTTGTTTGTGTGTTTCAGTATTTTAGGGTTGAAAGCCCCATAAAAGTATACGAAAACATTTCAAATCTTGAGTACAAGGTTTACAATGAGAATTCTGCCAAAAAAATAAATCGGAATTTGAATGTATCATTAAACTATACAGGGTTAGATGAACCAATCTTTGTACCACCCATTTGCAGACTAGTATCACCAGTTTACAAGAAGAATGGGATTGATACATGCGAGTTACATTAACTCATACGATTTAATATTCTAAAGCTCTGAAGGGAAACATTACCTGAAGTTTAAGGGATTCTAGGATAATCAAACACCCGGTTTAAGTGGTTCAAATGGATAAAAAGGGTTTTTTTGTTTAAAGAGATTAATTAAATATGATAGGAAATCTGCATCCCAACAGCACTGTTATTTGAAGCTGGGACAAAGGCTTGTGGTGTAAAGTGCAGTTTAGTTTAGAAGATTACTTTTGAATCACGAGGATGCTATCTAAGATAAGCAATGTGTTGATAAACATATGAGAATTATAAATTGGATACAAATCAATACGCATAAGAAGGAGCTAGAATTAGTATTGCTAGTGTAAATTACATTTCTTACAAAGTTTAAAATTTTGAATTTTGGTTCGAGATAAAGTTCTCAAAAAGGGAATTTTCATTTTAAAGTGTTTGACAACAATTGGTTCTAATTCAAATACTGTGCACTTCTGTATTTTTAAGTCTGTTTCCACGATATATAGCTAAGCTCAAGACCTTGACAACGTTTAACAGAAATCCAATCTTTGGCCGAGTTAATAAATTTGGGATAATTCTAAAAGAAACAGGTCAGACACAATTTAGTGGGTTACTTTTGAGAAAATTAAATGTTGTTTGAGATGATGATGCGGAAGCAAAACATGTCTGATTTCTGTTTTAAAACTGTTATGAAAGTACTTTGTTGATTTTAGAGTCTATCCAGTTAACCTGAATAAGATAAGATGGTAGCTGTTGTATTACAAAATGGCATGAGGCAAGCAAGAGAAAGAGTTAGGGAAAGAGGACACAATGTACAAACTGTTTTAAGGGAACTGAATTTCATAATCTGGCCTGGAAATGAAACATTGGAAACGCACAGCGGGAGGTCAGCAAGTATCTATAGATATAAATCTTCGTTGAAATGGGATAGTTAACATGGGCAAAAGAACAAGGCAACATTATAACCTATCAAGACAATAGAGAAACTGACATAAGGAGAATGTTAGGATGATCATGGTAAGGGAAGAAAAAAGCTTAGAGGTAAAATATGTGGAATCTGTAGCTCAGGAATTGAAACGTAAGGAGAAATAATATTAATAACAATTTACCACTAGATGGATATTGGTTAAGCAAAAGCTGGAAAAAGGCAAAATAGATGTATTGCTGATTGTATTAATGTGCCTGCGAGCTACAAAAAGTAAGACCACAGAATTAACACTATGATGACAGAGAGAGTTAATTGGCTCGCAGAGAGAACCATTACTGGAAGTGAAGATTGATGAGCCATTGAAAGATAAGAAGGTGCACTGTGGGATTCTGTTGGCAGTTTCAGGAAGTGAGGTCCAACGTGGGTCAGCAGCAGGAGACAGCGGACTGGAAGGAGCGTTGCCCATCTAGATGGAAACAGATCAGGGAACACATTTCAATGGCAATATAAATAGAAATTCCACATTCCCTACTAGCCACAGGGCTCCGGGATGATGGAAAGGATGAACCACACTTTAAAAATAAACATCGATAGCAAAAGCAAATGAAGAGACAGGGAACAGCTGAGCAACAGCGTTGCCCAATATTCTGATGTGTGTTAGGTCGAGCCCAAGCAGGACCATCAGTTCACCCCTTTTGAAATAATGACAAGGAAAGCAATGCAGTTAAACCGAGGGGATCATAGTAGGATTGGGAGATGTAGGACCACTAAAAGGAAGGGTGGAAGATTATGTGAGGGAAATAAGTAAGCAATTGCATGAGTTAAGGAAGGCTGTCAGGGACTTACAGGTGATTAAGGATATGCAAACAGTCAAATCCAAAGAGCAACAAAGGACCAAATGGGGAATAAGGTGATGGCCAATGTGAGCCTGGAGCTAACAGGCATGGAGCATACGAGTTATTATGACAGGTGATACATGTGCACTTATAGATAAAAGAACGGTAATTAAATGGAGGCATTACACACAATTAAAGATACATGGAAATTGACCAAGCTGTAACCCCGAGAACGGGAGCCATTGTTAATGTCTCCAGTGGTCCCCGGCCCTGGTCGTCGGCGTATCAGAACTCGCAGCAACGTCGGGGATCAGCACTGCTCATTCGGCACCGCAGGAGGAACTTTGGTAGATCACGGACAGTGCCGAATGTGACATGCAATGGGGAATGATAAATGTAACCGTCAGAGATCAAATGCTTTCGAATTGTAGTAAGGGTGTGCTTCAGATCGCGCATGGGAGGTCCGCCCAGTAGAGGAGATTAGTACCGCTACGCAGCCACTTGCCACATCTACTTCCACAGTCCTAGTAGAGATAATTGAAGCCTCTCAAACAACACTGACTGTCCCAGCTTGTCCGACTACGCATCCAGAACTGATGAATGATTTGCTAATGGTTAATCAGAAGTTTTGTATCATAATGAACACCATGAGCTGGTACCCATCGTCTTGAACATATCCGGAATTGCCCCGCCCCAGTAGTGCTCAAACCATATTCGAGCACCCTATCAGGCTCTAATGGGCCAGCTGATGACCCAGGCATCTAAGTTCAACGGCGGGATGCAATCAGTTTTAGAAGGAAACTGAGATAAGCGTGGCTTGATGAATGATGCTGCCATGATATTCAATACAGGGGACTCATCAATATTACTTCCATCCATCTAACAATGTTGATCTGTCGGCCTGTACACTGATCATTAAGCTTAAACAGGTTTTAGGGTGGGAATGGGAAATTCATAACCCACAATTAAATATAGACCAGGACATGACTCTTTTAATCCAAGGCCTGGCTACTGTGCTCGAAAGTCATGTGGGGACAATCAACACACTGTTTGGAATAGGCAATAATAATCCAGATGAATCGAGCAGAAATGATATTTGCAATTCATTTGGATCTTGGCCACTGGAACAAGCCCGAAGAATTTAAGACAGATTAATGAAGGGGTAGTTCCTTTATGGGTCATTAATGAACATTTATTTAATATTTCACAACATCAGAATCATGACTTGACCGGTTGCCAACTCAGAAGTTTAACACTCGTATATAGATTGAATGTTGAATGTATAGTAAATAACAATTTGCTAATAGGCATTTTATTAGTAATGCCTGTCATACGTATGTCATCACCCGACAGGACGTTATGTGGAGTAGAAAATATTGGGGTTATACAAGAGAATTTCTATATTAGGTATCATGACATTCTACATATGCAGTAGACATAGAAGGGAAAAAAGTTGGCACCACACACTAACGGTGTAGTATAGAGGCCAGCACAGTAGTATACAAATCCAACATATGAGACAGTTGAAGCTAAGTGCCGTTTTAAAGAAGCAAAAAGTTGTACACTGCAAACTATATGGGCTGCGAAAGAACCAATCCATGTTGCATATACGGGTAATGGGAGATATTGTATTACCACGTAACAGCAGAAGATCCAATATCGGGACAACCGGATATGCCCCATCAATAATCATTCACTGTGCCTACAACCACAGGCACCAGCAAAGGTATGGAAAGTGGAACTGGTCGAAATATGCAACAGAGGATTGTCTACTATTCAGGTCAAGGAGAGTACAAGAATAACCTGACATACTATTTGAAACAGTTCTCCTATGAAATTCCCCTATTACCAGAGCACATAACCGTGATTTGGAGACAGGCATAGTTGATATACATCACCTATTACACAATGCAGCAACAGTTGAGAGACTTAAAGGTGGATATTGAACAAATAGATTCTTCCACATGGTGGGAGGACCTGGGGAACTGGAGCTCAAAGGTAAAGATACGGCCCTGGATTCGGATTATCTCCCATTCCCTATTATATTTCAACTGATATTGAGTATATATCTAATATACTTGATTCATCGCACCCAGAAATCACAGAAAAAGGTGACGCCGGGGGAGAAGGAACTTATTAAGTCTGAGGCCTGAAGTGAACAGCCAGATGATACAGCTGCTCTAACAGTACGTTTTTACAGCCAAAGGCTGGATGGCTGGCCAGCATCAATGGGTGGCGGTGCCTGAAGGGACAGACAGTACCGCTGTAGTTGGATCCCAAGGGCCAAAAATGGGGGACTGTTAGGGGGGAATATAGGGGTGCAGCAAGAAATTATTGAAAGGGAATGTATTACTTAAAGTCTCCAAGCACATTGGCAGTTAAAGTTTACCAGGTGAACCTTGCACAGCTTTATGGACCTGCAAATAAAAGAAAGGCCTTGGGAGCTGGACAGTGGACAGAGGATGGCAATGACAACTAAGGTTAAGTGTGCTCTTCAATAGATAGGGGAAGAACAGATGGTCCTAGTTTAGTAGGAGGGAAGGTCTCTGCCTGGGTGAATACAAATAGGGACATATGATGCATGTACTTGTTACCAGAGATGTCTGTTTAATGTAAACCTATAGGTTGACGAGAACAGAATCTGGAAACTATTCTCGTACATGACCAATAATGTGTAAATATGTTGAACACTTGTAATTTCGCAGAGTGCTATCTCAAGCTGCATTGTGCTGGTTCTTCCATTCCAATTGCTCGAATAAACTATCGTGACCTGTACCTGAGACTCCTGTGGTTCACTTGTCAAATTGACCACAACAGGGAAGTAGTCAAGTTTTTGGGTGGTTTGTGGTGATGATTTGCAGAATTGGATGTAGTGCTCAGTTCAATTCTACTGCTTAATCTCTGAGGCAGATCAAGTTGTAGCCAGCGTAGCCTTTGCAGCGCAAGCATGCAGACAATTCCCTTGTGCTTGAGTCCCAAGTCTCTAACACTGGGCTCAGTGTGGGAGACATTGATAGCAGGTCCAGGACAATGTAAAATCACCCAATCGGAATTTTAAGCATCCTGGGCAATTTCAGCGCATGTGCTCGTGTCAGGACATCTGCAGTGTTCGTGATGCCCAACACAAGCTTAAATTCACTGCTGTGGACATTGGAAGTTTTGGGACCTGAGCTCTTTACTAAACTGGCGCTTCTCATGCATTGCCTGCCGTGCAAGGGAGTTATGGCCAACACAGAGAGGTTTTACTGCACTGGTAAAACATGTTAATAACTGTTCTCCACTTACGCTGAGTGGCAAGTGCGCCACAAGGGGAAGAAACAATTATAATCCTCGTAGAAAATCAGCATACATAAAAAAGTCGCCCTTGAGTACCTCGCAGAGAGAGCCCAGGTACAGATATAATCTTCGGAAAGGGAAATGGAATATTTCTATAACTTTTCGAATTTCAACACTGAAATAATATGCCGATTTCCTGAAATACAACCTTCTTTTCTTCTGGTCGTTACCGCCTGATACAACGAGTGAATTTGATCAATTGCCTCTAGGGCCCAATGTTACAATCAATAGAACTTTAAGTCGGTTCCTTCCGATTATTTGGAGCTGGGAAACTCGGGAATTACATCAGGTGCCAGTGGTGTTTCATATAAATTCTACTCCATTACCGGAAACTATAAATTCAAATAAAACTTTCAACTGAAGAAAAGAACTATCTAGCATAATTCAAAACGTTGCCCTTTGCCTACTTAAAATGGCTCCTAAGGACACCCTCAGGAACGGACCGAGTAGTGGTGAATCCGCAAAGATGTCTTGAGATGGTGGAATGGGTAACAGCTCCCTGTTTCTCAAAATGTCGTCCTGCCCCTGCTGGGCGGAGGACACTGAAGCACGAGGAATTATCATTGTAATGTTGACAATGGGCTTCATGACTTATGATTTATTTACGTTCGACATTAAGCAACACATCCTTTAGTGTCCATAAACTGTTGCAGGGACGCGAAATCCACCTTCCTCTCCTTCAGCGTGAGGAGGAGAATTAAGCTCCAGGTGCCCAAAATCTGCTGAGCAGAACCGCGGTTCAGGAACCCTGTGAACGGTTGGGATTCCCTCTGATAATCAGCAATTTATCCCAGTGGAGAAATTACTCGCATTGAGACATTCCCGCAATCAGCCAAATAATCACTAGCAGTGAAATACTCAACAGCTAATAGACAACACTGAATTACCGTGCACACCAAAACCTGCGGGAATTGGGTGGTAAATGTTCGATACTTGCAGAATCGTTGGCCGGATCATTTTTTTTTCGAAGGATGCGAAAGTTCACCCAGTTTTCTGATTGGATTGAAGATCCGTAACTCTTTCCCCTATATAGGCTAGGGTTGTGTACATTTGTGTTCGTCATAGTGACTTAAACAAGCGGGTAATTTACCTCTTCAGAGACCCCCGTCCGCCAATGGGGAAATTGAGGAGATCAACTCCAAAAATTTCGTCATTAAAATTAGCGATCGGAAAGTAACCACAAGAGGTATCTATTCTGCACATGTCCCCTTGGATGTTGAAAGGAACATCCATCATGGACCGTGCTGGCTTATTTGGGCTTCATATTATTCTGCTGCGATATTGACTCATCTATTGAAGAATGTAAACGTGTTTTGGATTGTAATTACATAACGTAAACTTGCTGACTTATATGGCGACACATCTACATATCTCGCCGTTATTATTATTTACGATGATACTGCTCTACAGTTAACAATACTGGAGATAGCCGTATATGTATGCTGTTGCTATCAGTCAACAATACTAGACGTTATCTACGTTAATATGAGAAGTGGGAAACATATTAGAAAATTATCCGTGCTGATGTTATTTATTATTAGCAATGTAAACTCCACTCAACCACAGGGATGCCCTGCTCTAACATTATTTGCGTGAAATGCAAGCAGTAAATGCTGGGAATATTCAGCAGATCATGTAGCATCACTGGAGAGTGAATCAGAGTTAATGTTTCAGGTAAAGGTCAGCATTGTATTTCTCATTCCAGATTTCCAACCATCGCAGTATTTTGTTTTCAGATTATTGAGTTTGATCCTATTTCAGAATTTTGACTGTACCCATATTCTCGTGCTCATCATGGTGATATTGGCATAGCATCACTGGTGGTAACCCAACTGCCGAGTTACAGGTCAGCCTCAAATCTTAAACGTGATATCCTTTCACTAACATTACTCTTGGGGACGCCATCGTAACTTTACTGATTGTGAATTTAACTTCAGTGAGGAAGCCCCTGCACGATCATTTATCATTCTACCTTTTCAAGCTGTAACCGTACTCTAACGTTACTGCTGAGGCCTGTAAGCTAAGTTATTCCTGATGACACCATTGACACATTTTTGGAGCGCTTCCAACTCTTGTTTTCTTATTTTGTTTTATTTCCTTCCCAGATAAGATTGCCTAATTTTAAGGTAACGTTCCGCTTTGCAGGAGTAATAAAGTTAAATTTTAATCAGTGTTCTGGGTAAAATGGATAAAACTCTAATGTATGAAAATGATGCTGCTTGCAAACGTTTGTTTCACATTGGGAGAATGTTTAATACTTTGGCTAATTATCATGAAACACGTACTTTTGGGCATAACTTAAAGAGGGATAAGGAAAATTCAAATACACATATAGATTGTAATTGGGCTTGGAGAATGAAAGGGTGGTGACATGTCACTGAAAAATTACTGATAGAGCAGAGAAGTCTGTTAATCGCTCACATTTAATGCAAGAGGAAACATTTTATCCTTGAATATGCACAGCTGATATTGAGGTTTACACCTGATAACTGAACACAAAGCGGAGTCACAAAATGAAACGACACGTCAACCATCTGGAGAACTTTACTACTTCCAAGTGGCGAGACACTGATTGTATATCACACCTGCACAAAACCCTCATGTTTCTCAAACATGCGCCAATCGCGTAAAATGTCGTTAGATTGTTCTCAAGCAGCCGCTTTTTGGCATTTGACAACAGTTAATTCACGGACTCTGCTCTCTAACTTGCAACCAGGTGAAAACACTCTTTGTGTTTTAAAAGCGAGCGGTCACTAATTATTTCATTTAAATTCTGTTTCTTCATTCCACTTGTTATAAATCAAAAGCCATTGTGAGTGGCGAGTGCCGTCCGAATTTAAATCGCGTTTGCAGAAGTTGTTAGTAGTTTTACAACTTTGGGGCGACGCTTGTATGATCTTTAGCATCATCATCATTTTCATGTTGAGCCCTGCAATGCCGCACCGAGCTCGTACACAGAGACCCCCAGAGTTGCACAATTATGATTGCAACCAAAAACAAGCCACAGCAACATAAGAAAACTGGTATTTTATTCTTCTCAGTGTTTACTCTGTAAACCAATGAGGAAATGAGAGAGAGATTTGCGGCGGGAAAATCTTCCATCCCTCTGAAACATACAAAAAAAGATAGGCCGCAGTTGCCCACGCAGATATTTAATATAGAACCAGAGAATGCTGGAAATGCGGGTCTGGCAGCTTCTGTGAACAGAGGCAGCAGAATTAATGGTTTCAGGTCGATGACCTTTGGTCAGAACTGTCAGTTTTATTTCATGTTTCTGGTTAATGTGCCACAAGATTGATTGTCCACAAATCAATCTGCGGAATTACTTACCGCCGTGATCAAGTTTAAAGGTTGTTGGGGGGCGGGGCGGAAGAATCGGACGTTTGTGCTGGCGGGGGGCGGGGGTACCTTGGGGGCTTCCAGCCATGTCTTAAAATGTATAAATTAAATTATACTTTACTGGCTGGGAATCAATAACCTGAAGCAAATGCTGTGCATGCACTTTATACGTAGAATGGATGGAAATCCCTCCGAGTGCGGCTGCCTTCCATTGTTCTGATTATTATTTGTGGTGCAATTCCACTACCCCATCCCCCCGCCCCCACCCCCAGTTATTGAGCAGGTTTGGTGACAGAGCATTAAAGCAAAGTTACCCATAGAACTATAGAATGGTTGCAGCACAGAAGGAGGCCATTCAGCACATTGACTCTCTGTCGGTTCTCTGCAATAGCAACGCAGCCAGTCCCCGTCATCCGCCTTTTCCATGGAGCCCTGAAAATATTTTGTTTTCACGTAATTAAACAGCTCCATTTTGAAAACTGCAATTGAATCTGCCCCCACCATGCACTCAGACAGCGGCTTCCAGATCTAAACTACTTGTGGCAGAAAGAACCTTTTCCTTATGTCGCCTCTGGACATTTTGTTAATCACTTTAATTTTCTCGACCTCTTGCCGATGGGAAAGTTTTTTTTTTACCAGTTACACTACGGAGACCTCTCATGATTTTTTGCACGTCTACAAATATTCCCTCAACCTTCTCTTCTCCAAGGAGAATAGCCCCAGCTTCGCTCATCTATCCTCATGACAGAAATCTCTCATCCTCGAAATCATTCTGATAAATCAAAAATAATCCTTTTCTGAACAATATGTAAAACCTTTGTTTAACTTGAGCCAGTATTTTATGAAGACTCATAACTTAGTTATTTTTATATTCTATGCCCCGATTTATAAAAGCCAGAATTTAGGATGCAGTATTCCTTTCTCAAACTGCCCTGCCACGTTCAATGATTTATGTACATATACATCCAGGTCCATCTGCTCCTGCATCCATTTAGAATTATGACGTTTATTTTGTCTCCTCTCCTCGTTCATCTGACCAAAATGCATCATTTCACACTTCTGTACATTAAATTTTTACCTTCCTCGAGTCTTTCCATTCCATCTGTACCATCTTGAAGTCTATCATTTACGTCCTCACAATTCACAATATTTCCAAGTCTTGCACCATCCTTAAATTTTGAAATTATGCTCTGCATACCTAGATTATTGAAACCAATCAAGAACACCCGTGGGTCCCGCTATATACCACCAGTACCCCACAGTCAGAAATAAGTAATGTTTTCTGTAATTCATGCTTCATTAGGTTTAAATTCAATTGTTAACGGTGGCATAATGAAATTCTAGTTATGCTAATGACTAACGATTCACAACGCCACATGTTTAGAAATAAAATGCTTCCGTGATCTAATACTGTTCACTAGAAAACATAGTTTCACTGAAATTTGGGGGCTCAAATCATTAACACAGAGATAAAGAACGTAAGTATAGACTTAGAAATGATGTGAACCACTTGTTTGATTAGGGCTCCTGCAACTCAAAAGCTCCCATTTCACCAAATCATTTGGATCAGCCATAGTGGTATTAAAACTACATCAATTCGCAATTTATGTACACCTCGAAAATATTAAATAATGAGACGTGTGGACTCAGCGAAAAACTCCAATTCCAAGTGCCACTAAAGAACTTGATGACCAAGAATTCTTTTTATTCATTTACAGGATGTGGGCTTCCCTGTATCAGTCAGAATTAATTGTCCATCCTTAATTACACTTGAGAAGGTGGTTGTGAGCTGCCATGTTGAATCGCCGCAGTCCCTGTGGTTTAGGTACACTAACAGTGCTGTTAGGAAGGTAGTTCCAGTGTTTTGACCCAGTGACATTGAAGGAACGGCGACATTTTTGCAAGTCAGGATGGTGAGTAACTTGGAGGGAAACATTCAGCTGGTGGTGTTCTCACGTATCTGTTGCCCTTGCCCTTCTGGATAGTAATGGTCCTTTGCTTGGTATGTGCTGACTTAGCAGCTTTGGTGAATTCCTGCAATACATCTTGTAGCTGGTACACACTGATTCTACTGTGAGTCGATGGTGGGGGCGAGTTAATGTTTGTGGATGGTGTTCCAATCAGACAGGCTGTTTGTCTTGGATAGTATCCATCTTCTTGAGTGTTGTTGGAGATGCATTCATCCAGGCAAGCGAATAGTATTCCTTCACACCCCTAACTTATATTTGTTGATGGTGGAAAAGCTTTGGGGAGGAAGAAGATGATTTACTCACAGTAGGATTCCTAACCTCTGACCTGCTCTCGCAGCCACAGTAATTATATGGCTAGTCCAATTCGGTTTCTGTTCAATAGCATTCCCCAGGATGTTAATAGAAGGGAATTCGTTTTCGTCATGCCATTTGACGCCAAGAGACAATGGTTGGACTCTCTCTTGCTGGAGATGATCATTGTCTGGCGTTTGTGTGACGCAAATATCACTTGGCATTCTTCAGCCCAAGCCTGGATACTGTCCAGGTCTTGTTCCATTTGGACATGGGCTGCTTCAGTGTCCGAGGAGTTACGAATAGTGCTGAACATTGTGCAATCATCAGCGAACATCCCCACTTCTGACATTCTGATGGAAGGAAAGTCGTTGATGAAGGAGCTGAAGATCGTTGGGCCGACTACATGATCCTGATGAACCCCTGCATGATGTCCAGGAACTGAGATGACCGAACTACAACAGCCACAACCATCTTCATTTGTGCTGTGCATGACTCCAGTCAGCAGGGAGTTTCCCCCCTGGTTCCTATTGACTCCGATTAAGTTTGGGCTCCTTGATGCCACGCTCGGTCAAATATTGCCTTGATGTAAAGGCCACCCACGCCCACATTACCAGGGAACATCAGCGCAGTCAAGCAAAGTAAACATTTCTGCCTGATGCCTTTTCATTAGTACCATACAAAGCTCTGAATGAGCTTTCTTGCTTTCAAGGGGATGGTATTACAATTTCCCACAATAAAAACCATATGAAATCGTTTACACACTGGCGAAATAAACCTCTGTGCCATTGTATCTCCAACTGGAATTAATGCAACTTAATGCTTCCTCCAAAAAATGTATCGTCAAAGCTTTGAAAGCCCAATGCAGATGAAAGTGCCGAACATGCTCAGTCAAAATGCTATAACCGATGAACAATGATGTTTGCAGCATGAAGATGGATAAAATTCAAAAATTTGCTTTATAAAGCCTCGCTAAAATTCGCATCGTGCTTTAGTTGTTAAGGTGCCTTTTTACTAAATAGCTGACTCTAATTTTAAGTCCCGATCATTCATCTATCCATAAAGTGAACGCTTGGCTTTTAATTATCTAACGAGCTCGAGAAGTGGCATTGAAAATCATATGCTTACATACCGAAGCTGGATAGGATCAATGTTCGCTTTGGTGGTTCATACATAAGGATAATTTTCAATTATCGCTGGGGATAACTGTGAGGTATGACTCAAAGACATTTTAATCATTTCGGCAGGAAAGAGTGGGGAGGGCTCATTCTGTGCCTTGAACGCTCTGATGAAAAGTCATCAACCTAAACTGTTCACTTTGGTTGTCTCCACTGATGTTCCTGGGCGAGATTTCCTTCCCTTTATTTCAAGGCAGCATTTGACTGAGTGTAGTATCAATATGCTCTAGCCAAACTGGAGTCAATGGGAACACTGTTCTGGTTGTAGTGTCGTAGCTTCTTGAGGAAGATATTATGCTTTTTCTGAATCTCACAACTTACAACGTTACTCTCAATGAACTTTCTTGATTGAAAATGGCTAGTATAACAACTTTCCCAGAGCAAAAAGCATATGAAATTGTTTCTCCATTCGCAAAATCAACTCTGTGGGCTTGGATCTTTCTTCTCCAATTTCTACAACTTAACATCTCGGTGAAATAATCGCAATCTTCAAAGTGTTGAAGGTTCAGTGCAGATAGTTGGTAAACAAATATTGTCACATTACATGACACGAGTAAGCAGCAAGTAGTTGGTGTAAGTTAGAAGATTTGCAAAATGAAGCCAAAGGGAGGCTGCTGGTCGCCTGCAGAGGCTGAATTACCAAACAAGCGATTGTAAGCAATAAATGTTTGTAATGCTTCATGTCCGAGAGCGAAGGCAGCTATGGGAAGCATGCACAACCCAGCTATATATCACAATCGGTAAAGCATCAGACAATTAATCTGCGGGCAGTTGGTTCGAGTCCAGGTCTAGCCACTGCCTTTTGACTTATGGTGTTTCCCCCCTGTGATGCAATAGGGAAGAAACGAATAAGGGATGCTGAATTCCTCAGGAGAGCAGTGGAGATAGGTATGTCGTTTCAATATGCAAAATAAATACAATCTTCCAGGAAATATTGCAGATTCAGTCATCTTTTAAGAATTCTTTCAAGATTTTCAACCGCCCTAAAGGTTAAATATGCTTCCTGATTTTTCTGTTGGATGGCCTAGACACCATCATTGTGAATCAATTGCCACAATATGACATGATTCAGCCCCATTCTTACCGCTGAGTAAAGAGGTTTAGCTCTATTTAACCTAACATGTGACTAAAACTGAAGAGAAACTTTGATTAGACCAACCCTTCATTCTTCTTTTCTCAAAATAATCGAAACAGGGAGAGGATCTGCTGCCACTTTGTGTCGATGGTGGAATTACGTGGATGTTTGTGGATGGGGTGCCATTCAAGCGAGCTGCTTTGTCTTGAATGCATTCCTGGAACTGTACTCATCCAGGAAAGTAGTTAGTGTTCTAAATCCTGACTTATGACATGTAGTGGTGGACAGGCTTTGGGGAGTCAGGAGATGAGTAAATCGCCACAGGAATCCTAGAATCTGACCTGCTTTTCTAGTCACATTATTCATATAGCTAAACCAGCGCAGCTTCTAGTAAATGACAATCCCCAGGATGTTGATAATGTGGAATTCAGCTATGTTCAAGCCATTGCATGTCAAGGGGTGATGGGTAGATTCTCTCTTCCTGGAGATAGTCATTGCCTGGCACTTGTGTGGTGCGAATATTACTTGCCACTTCTCAGCCCTATGGTGGATGGTGTGCATGTAGTGCTGCATTTGGGCGTGGATGCTTCAGTAGTTGACTAGTCATAAATGGTGATCAACATTGTGCAATCATCAACAAACATCCCCACTTCTGACCTAATGTTGGCTGAAGCAGCTGAAGATGGTTGGGCCGAGGAGACTACCATGATGAACGCGTGATGTGATGTCCTGGAGAAGAGATGAGGGACCTCCAACAACTGTAACCACTTTCCTTTGTGTTAAGCAGGGCTCCAACGAGTGGAAATATTACTCTGCTGTTTCCCATTGACTCCAGTTTTGCTAAGGCTCCTTGATGTCACACTCCATCAAATGTGGCCTTGTTGTGAAGGACAGCCACTCTCACATTACCCTTGACATTCAACACTTCTGTCCATTTATGAACCAAGTTCGGAATGAAGTAAGGAGTTGGGTGGCCCTGTAGAAAATAAACTTATCATCAGTGAGCAGGTTTTATTGCTAAGGACATGCCGCTTAAATGCACTGTTGATGAACCCTTCCATCACTTTACTAAAGATCAAGAGTAGACTGAGAGGCCGGGTTGGCTTCGTCCTTTTTTTTATATGCAGGATAATTCGTGATGGCCTTTACCATAGTCTCAAATAGGCAATGTGAGAGGCACGAGCATGGCTGCACAAATGCCTCTTATATCCATAACTATGGAAATACCAATAGTGAACGCATTTCACCGATCTTAATCCTTCTTCTGTAGTCAGTTGTCCAATGCTGATATTGTGTAGGCTCCACTCCTTCAAGCAGTCGTCACACACAACAGTCTCCAGTGCAAACTGATTTTCGAGTGGCACACGCCATGAAGACTCCGGGTCTGCCTGTCTGCTCATATTATTTCGAATGTCCACCAATCTGAACTGTCCCAGCTACAAGGCAAATGTGATCTCATCCTTGAATGCACTTAACGACCCAGCCTCTTAAGCCATCTGCGGTAACAAATTCCATTGGTTCACTATCAGCTGAGAGAAGGAATTTCTCTTCATCTCTGTCTTAAATGGGTGCCCATCTGAAGTTATGCTCTCTTGTCCTAGACTTTCCCACAAGGGGAAACAACCTCTCAGCATCTACCCTGTCAAGCTCCCTAAGAATCTTATATGATTCAATATGGTCACCGTTCATTCTTCTAAACTCCAGTGAGTACAGGCACAAACTACTCAACCTCTCCTCATACGAAAATATCTACTTACATGGTATCAAGCTAGTGAACAGTCTCTGGTCTGCCTCCAATGCCACTGCATTTTTCCTTACAAGGGGCCCAAAGCTTTTCACAGTATTCTATGTGTGGTCTAACTAGTGCCTTGAATACTTTTAGCAATTCTTTTCTCTTTTTACTCCATTCCCTTTAAAATAAAGGCCAACATTCAATTTGCCTTCCCTATTAGCTGCTGCACATGTGTGCTAGCTTTTTGTGATTAATGCTTGGCAACCCCCAGATCCCTCTGTGCTGCAATTTTCTGCAGTATTACTCCGTTTAATTAATATTCAGCTACTTTTTCCTTCCTGTCAAAATACAGATACTCACTTTTTCACATATTCTATTATATCTGCCAAGTTTATGCCCAGTTCCTTAACCTGTTTATATCCATTTGTAGAATGTTTGTTTCATCCTCACCACTTACCATCCCACCTTTATTTATGTCACCCGCACACTTGATGATAGTACATTGACTTTGCTCATCCAAGTCATTAATATATATGTATTGTAAATAATCATGGCACCAGCACTGACCCCTCTGGCACTCCACTATTAACTAGTTGCCATTCTGAAAATGCCCCCTTAATCCAATTATTTGTCTTCTATAAATTAGCCATGTCTATTCATGCTAATATAGTACCCACAATACCATGGGCTCTTATCTCATTAAGTAGCTTTATGTTCAGTACCTTATCGAAAACGTTTTGGTAATCCAAGTACATTACATCCACGGGTTTGCCTTTATATATCCTGCTTGTTACCTCCTCAAAGAATTCTAATAAACTTATCAGACATGATTTCACATTCATGAATCCATGTTGTTTTGTTTGTTTAGATTATGTATCCCTAAATGCTCTGCTCTTACATCCTTTATAATAGACTGCAACATTTTCACAATGATAGATTTCAAGCTATGTGGCCTTTAGTTACATGTTTTTGTCTCCCTCCCTTTTGAATAAGGTGTTTTATTGGCAGTTTTTCAATTATCTGGTCGTTTCCAGAATCTAAGGATTCTCGTACGATTACTACCATTGCATCAACTATCTCTGTAGCTACTTCCTTTAATATCATAGGATGCAACACATCATGTACAGGGGGGACTTATCTGTCTTTAGGCCCTTTAGTTTCCTTAGCACATTTTGTCTAGTGATAGTTATTGTATTTATTTCCTCCCCGCTTTTCCCCCCATCCCCCCCACCCACTCCACACCCCCCCCACCTCCCCCTCCCCCTCCCCCCCCCCCACCCCACCACCCCCGCCAATCCCAGTTATTTATTATATGTGGCATGCTACAAGTGTCTTTTACGTGAATAACTATGTAAAGTAATTATTCAGCCCCTCTAATATTTCCTGGTTCCCCGTTATTAGTTCCCAACCTCATTCTCAAGGGTCCTATGTTCACTTTGGCGAATCTTTTACTTTATTATATATTTAAAGAAGCTCTTACCACCCATTTTTGTATTACTCTTTAGTTTACTATCAACGTTTATTTTCTCCCACTTTATTACTTTTTGGCCATATTTCCTTGGCTTTTAAAATTCTGCCAATCGTCTGGCTTCCCACTAATCTTTGCCACATTCTCTGTTTCTTTTATCTCTTTCAATTATATATCGTCCTAAACTTCCTTCATCAACCACCAGTGGTGTGTCCCCTTTCTAGTTTCTTTCTTGCTCCCTGGTTGCCATGAAGCTATGAATCACAGGATCACACAGTGTAGAAGAGGCCGTTTGGCCCTCCGAGTCTGCACCGACACGTGCAAAACACTTGGCCTACCTAACTAATCCCGTTTACAAGCAGTTCACCCACAGCCTTGGGTGCTATGACGTGCCAGATGCTCATCCACGAACATTTTAAATGATGTGAGACAACCCGTGTCCAACAGCACCACAGGCAGGGCATTCCAGAACGTCACCACCACCTCGGTGAATTTTATTTTACCTCACATGCCCCTTAAAACCCCTGCCAATTAAATTGAACTTATGTCCATTCGTGATTGACCATTCAACTAAGCAAAGCAGCTGCTCCATATCCACTATATCTATGCCCCCCATAATCTTGTGTACCTCAATCAGATCGCCTCTTAGCCTTCTCTGCTGCTGCAAAAACAACCCAAGTCTATCCAACCTCTCTTCATGTCTTACATTTTTCACACCAGCAATATCCTACTGAATCTCCTCTCCACCCCCTCCAGTGCAATCCTATAATGGGGCGACCAGAAGTGCACACAGTACTTCTGCTGTGGCCTCATCAAGGTTCCATACAACTCCAACGTGACCTCGCTACTTTTGCAATCTATGCATCGGTTGATAAAGGTGAGTGTCCCATATGCATTTTTCACCACGCCACTAACATGCCCTTCCTTCTTCAGAGATCTATGGACAGAAACGGCAAGTTCCCTTTGTTGCTCGGAGCTTCCTAGTGCCATTCTGTTCATTGAACACTTCCTTGTCAAAGTGTATCATCTCAGACTTTTCAGGATTAAATTCCATCGGCCACTTATCTTCCCATTTGACCAGTCCATCTATATCTTCCTGTAGTCCAAGACATTCAACCTCACTGTTAACCACCCGGCCAGTCGTTGTGTCATCCGCAAACTTACTAATCCCACCTCCCCACATAGTCATTTAGTTTGTCTATATAAATCACAAATAGTAGGGGACACAGCATAGATCCCTGTTTACACCACTGCACACTGTCTTCCAGCCAAAAAAGCAGCCTTCTGTCATCACCCTCTGCTTCCTACAACTCAGCAAATTTTGAATCCACCTCATCACATTGCCTTGTATCCTATGTGCTTTTTCCTTCTTCATATTTATCCTATGTGGGACCTTGTCAAAGGCTTTGCAGAAATCCATATAGACTACATCAACTGCACTATCCTCACATACGCACCTGGTCACCTCCTCAAAAAATTCAATCAAATTTGTTAGGCATGACCTCCCTCTGATAAAGCCATGCTGAGAAAACTTTACCGCCCGTTATGGTATTGATATTTTTTAATATAATAGAAAGTTAGTCTGTGTGTGTGTTTATGTGTTCTCATGTGATTAAAGCTAGCTAGACCAAGCAACATTTTTTTATTACTTATCAAATTGTACTATGGAAGGGGTTTTATTGTTCTAAGAATTGGAGTTCAAAGGTGCAGATGATAAAATTCAAAAAGATGTGCTGGGTATAACAGACAGTAGTTCCGTGCTGGGCAGAGGTAGGTAACATTAAAGCTGCTGTCAGCCTACAACTCTCTGCCAAGGAAACAAAGTGAAAGAAACCTCTTTTCGAATTTGTAGGTGAAAAAGCTTTG
Organism: Carcharodon carcharias; assembly: GCF_017639515.1. NCBI lineage: Eukaryota > Metazoa > Chordata > Chondrichthyes > Lamniformes > Lamnidae > Carcharodon > Carcharodon carcharias. Next base: position 947,780 of record NW_024470595.1, on the reverse strand, counting down.
CCTGATGACTGCTTATTTCGAAACCCCACCCGTCCAAAATTGCATGCGACGTTCGCTGCTCTGCAGTTTAGTGGGACAACTGGCCGGAAGCGAGAACTTCAACATAACCAGACAAATTCTCAGAGCCTGTTCGGGTTCAAGAAGCAGGAAATGTGATTAAACAAATTCTGTCTGAACGTTCTGCACTTGTATTGCTTCACGTTTTTAGATTCATAAACAAAATAAAATAAAATTTCCTATTCTTAACAATAAAAAGTGCGTTTTGCTATTTTCTGGATAATCGTGAAATTACCCAGTTGCGTTTTACTATAGAACGTGCAGCATTTCGGCCTGATTTCTCTGAATACGATCTGCTTCACTTCAAATAAAACATAAATACTCAAAGAATTGGGGGCAATGTTGAAAGTTTCATGGGAACTGTTGCAAGTGGAAAGAAATGAACTACAGAAATAATTAACTTTAGAGCAATAAAAATACAAAATGCTAAATAAAAACTCAGCAATTTCAGAAGTTTTGGTTAACGGGTCTATTCTTCAAACCTTCTATAGAACAGAAACATCAATCCTCCATTCCTCTCACCACAGATCCTGCCGGATTTTCTGACTGTTTTCAGCAACAAAAGGCAGAAAATGTTCGAAAAACACAGCAGGTCTAGCATCATCTGTCGAGAGAGAAAGATGGTTAACGCCTCGAATCCGTACGGCCCTACTTCAGGGCTGAAGAGAAGTGGAAACCTAATTAAATGTATACTTTTTTAAGGGAAGTGAGGCTAGTTGAGCTATGTAGAAGGCAGCGGTTTGTGGGGGAAAATGAGAGATTGACAAAGATGTCATGAACGACAAATGAAGTATTAATGGTTATTGTCTGTGCTAAAAAAAAAGGTGCTGATAGTGGCATAAATGTAAGAAAGCAGAACGTCATAAAAGCAGAACCAGGGTAACATTATGTGAAAGAACAAATTGGAAGAAGTGAAAGAAGGCCCTAAAGGGATGGTATGGGGGTGGGGCAATGGTGATGGGGTAGGGGGGTGGATAGAAAATGCAATTGAAAGGGGGGTTAAAATAGGATAAAACCACGGGCAAATTAATAAAAATAAAAATAAGTGGATTAAAATAGAAATGGATCTAGAGAAAAGGGGATTAAAAAGTGGGATGAAGATAGAGGACAGAGTTAATGGCCTGAAGTTTTCGAATTCAATATTAAGCTTAGAAGGCTGTAAAGTGCTTAATTTCCAGCAACTTCTGTTATTATTTCAGATTGCCAGAGTGAGCAGAATGCCGCTTTCTGAACAAAATCAACCCCTGTGCGAGGATCGATATTGAAATAAGAGGTGGGAAGCAGCAGAGGGGAAAGATTCAGAGCATCAGTGAATTTCACTGAACCACAGTAATTCTACCCCTGCTCCACACTGCAATTAAGGAATCCCAACTTTATCAATAATAAGGAACAGCCTGAGCGAAATTTTAAATGGAATATAATTAGAGGTCGGAAATCTTTGGATTTGAATTTGAACCGCGGTTCTTTTTGAAGCAAAATCTTACTGTAACCGGTTCAATTCTGCTCCGAGCTTGGGGTTTCGGACGAACAGGATTTTTAAAAATCAATCAAATATGATGGTTCGGAATCGAACCCAAATCAATTACTTAGCAAGCAGCTAGGCTCACCAATACACCACAATCGCTATCTGACACGTTCTCAATGTATCAAAAAAAATGGCAATTAACAAATTATTAATATTAAAGCAGTTTGTCTAATATCATGCAGTTTATTCAGCGATATTAGGGGTGAAATGGTGCAGTTTTAGTCATTATTATTTAATATCGGGATTGTTACTGTAAATGTATCTCTGGAACATATTAAACAGTGCTGATCTTTTCACACTTCATTATAATCAGAAGATAAACAAAATGTTACATACTGGGGCAAAGGACGAAGACCTTTTAAAGTTGCGGTTTGCCCCTTACATAATTTACATGGGGATCAATCCCTGCAGGATATTTGCTGTTCATGAGCATATTAATATCAATCACTCCTGGCACTGCTTTCACTGAGAGGAATGAAGAGTCAGAGGGGAGTGTCACAGTTGTTCTGTTCCTCACTCTCCAGCTCCCGGTCTGTTAGTGAGGACTCGGTCTCCCCGGAAAAGTGCTTTCCCCAAATCCGCCCGATTCCCGCCTTTCAAGACTGGGTGAACTGACAGCTGAAGTTCCAAACTCCAATATCGGGTTCCTGGTGAGATGGCAGCTAGACTGTGCTTCGAGTGGGAAAGATTCAATAGTATTAAACATTGAATTAAGTTCAGTATCTGTGTAACGCCTCAAACTGAGGGATAAATGCGGTATTTTCCGCTTATCAAGATGTTTATGACTGTCCTTGAAGGATAGAAAAATTCAGCACAGAAGAAAGCCATTCGGCCCAACTTACTTGAGTGGGCTTTTGAAATAGCTCGTAAATCTCCTCTGCACTATCTCTAGCGCCTTGTCATATTTCCTAAAGTTTGGTGCCCGGAATCAGTGATAATAGTCCAGCTGGACTCCGATGAGTCATTCAGAAAGGTTCAACATATCTTCCATGCTTTCAGATTGTAGTCCTGTTTCTGGTTTCGAACTCAATATGCGCTCGGAACTTTGAAACTCACTGAGTGTTTCAGAATCTACCTGTCGCTAAAACATATTTGTCTTCACTCGTTTTCTCCGACACATAACCAATTTCCAGGTCCAAACTCTATTTCCAAGTTCGTGTGTTGCCTTTCATTATAAACTTTTGCCCCATCAGGGAATTGGATCCTGGTGTTCCGCCTGGCAGAAAGGGATACCAAGCACAATTCTAAAGAGGAATACTGGAAGAAATCATTGCGTGGAGGGGACTTGAAGCGTTTACTCCACATATGCTTCCAGTTCTGCTGGGTTTTTCCAACATTTTCCGTACTAACCTCCTGAAAACGTTACTTTACTGACCATGGGACAAATCAACTGCAAAAATTCAATACAATTGTCAATTTGTTCTTTCGTGCGTACCTTATATTCCAGATAGGAACTGGAATACATTCAGTTCACTTAAAGAAGGTAACTTGCCGCCCTTCTCATTCCGAGTTAAGTGAAGGAAGCTGCAGCTCTTCCAGTCACAGGTTTAGTGATTACTTCGGGAAAGAATTAGGCCGGCCCTTCATTTTCGCAAATGTTTGTCAAAGCCTGAAGTAAAGGCACCGGCTCTGCCCGCCTTTACTTAACTCAAATCCTACTAGTTAGTATAATAGCTAGCATCCCCACATGGGACCTGGCTTCAATTCTCCGAAGGGTTTCGACAGCATTTTCCAAACCCACTGCCTCTATCATCTAGAAGGACATGGGCAGCAGCAGATATAGATGCCAGCACCGCCAACTGCAAGTTTTCCTCCAAGCCACTCACCATTCTGACTTCGAAATATATCGCCGTCCCTTCACTGTCGCCTGGTCAAGGTACTGGAATTGCCTTCCTAACAGCACTGTGGGTATGCCTACACTGTATGAATTGCAGCAGTTCAAGAAGGCAGCTCAGCACCACCTTCTCAAGGGTAAATAATATGGGCAATAAATGCTGGGCCAGGCAGTGTAGCCCACATCCCATGAGTTAATTTTAAAAATGACAAGAATATTTATTACAATTTAAAAGAACACGTGGAGCAGAAAATTGATTGTTTTGTAGGAGATGGTGAATGCAGATAAAACTATGTATCAAGGACAGGCAATGTCAGGAAAAGTTCTTTTTTTTTCAGGGATCCCATGATATGAGACTACACAGAGAAGAAAGACCCTTTACACGAACAACCAGGCGACATCTCAGTCTGTGTCGGGTCGGGTGGTGGCTGACGGAGGTGAGAAATACCAGACACCAGACCTCCAGAAATAAGAAACCAAACCAATTCATACGCTTTTAAATTTAGAGCCGCTCGGCTCTTCCCCATTTAGAAACAGGGGCTTGGAAACTCAAACCCGGGGAATTCAAAATCTTTTTAAATATCTATCCGAAAACCAACTAATCATCAATAAATCAAAGGCTCGTCCTAAATTTGTGTAGATTGCCGTATTCCGGTGTAAATCATTCAGTGAGATGTTTGATTTTCTCGGTTTCGGGATTTTTTTGGAGAGTCTCGAAGTGAATGGACGTCCTCTGCGTGGTTCCAAGGTTCACGATATCCTGGAACAGTTCATCTCCCAGGGAGCGGATTGAAACCGGCTACTTTAAAGGGCGGAACTGTTTTGGATGAAATACCACTGTCAACCTTCAGCCTAAGTCTGTTTGACTCGTGTTACCTCTCGGTGCTGGCCGTCTTCGTTGTCCTGAGTTGGCGCCTGAATTCCAGCATTGAGGGAGTCGCAGCTCAATCTTGTGTCGGAGCTCGGATCCCTGTTTCCATGCTTTGACCAGGCAGGCTGCGATCGCTAACATTTGTGAGCATGCATGACTCTCCGGTGCTGCACATTGTTAGTAATCCTAAAATAGAAATAACGGAAGTAAAGTTAACCGATATTAGACCAGGAACAATGCATCTAAATTCTAGAATTTCCTCGATGAAAAATGACGAATGATCACCCTAGCTCGAGGAAGCGGCAATGGGATCGCCTCCCGACTCCAGGACGCTAAGCAAGTTCCAGCTAAAACGGAACAAAGGGAGTTAGAAACATAAATATGTATATTGATATTTTTACTAATGTAAATTATTGTAGCTGGGAACAGCAAGTGCAAGCAGACAATATAATCAAGCCGGTGTTCAATTATCCAAAATCAAGGGCAGCTTTCTAATATAAATCTGCCGTGTAATAACATGAGAATTTTCAGGTAGAAGGGGGAAAGGAAAGAGGAAAATAATGTGCTTGTACCTATGATTTGGAATTTGAATAATATCTTACATCTGAATGATGAGCTTGGAATTCGAATGTAATGGAATTCTGCAGTCACAATTTCAATGTCTTTGTTTTGCTGTAAGTGCTGTTGCTAAGCACATCATTAACTGCTGCATGCTTATCAAAACAAGAACAAACAAATATTAGCTACATTAGGAGGAAATCAAACGCTTTGTAGAAGAGTGGGCTCCAATGAGGGGTGAAAGATGGGAGAATTGGGAATTGTTTTGACAGAAGATATCAATTAGCTGAAGACATGACCTCGAATTGAGAAATGAAGAGATTGGGTGTAATCATGCAACATAATAATCAGTGCATTTGTTAGCGCAGTTAAAGTATGAACATGTACCAAAGTGTTTCACAAAGCTATATTCATGAAGATATTGCCCTGTAGGGAAATAAGGAGGCGAATACTGATGAGTGTGAATCATCTAAGTGTATAAGGAAGTGATTGCTGGACTGAAAAAAAAAACGAGAGATCAGAAACGTGGATGAATTCAGGAGAGAGTTCTGGAGTATGGGGTTAAGGGGGGTGAAGATTACAAGTTTGTAGCAAAAGGAGGGAGGATGCAAACCAGTCAAAGTACAAGGTAATGAACGGTCGGAGCATGGGTGATCAGAGGAATTGTAGAGCTGGAGAAGATTGCCGAGATAATGTTCAGAGATTGCATGAAAGCATTGAAGACAAGGATTTAAAACACTGTCGGTGGCGGTGCGGGAAAAAGAGACGGGGCCAAAAGGCTGTGTTGATATCCTCAGCCTCCATGTAACCACTGATCCCATGTATTTGGACGAGAGTGCCAATCGGAAGCCTGTAGATGATCAAGGAGGAATAGAACAACATAGATTAAGGGCGTTTCTAAGGGCAATAGAAAGCAGAATGCAATGCTGGAGTTTCTCTGGTCTGAATCGGATTATAAGAGTGGGAACGAGGAAGGTAATTCACACCAATAGGCCAGTGACAGAGTGATGACCAGGTGATGCTGCGAGGAGAGGATCTAAAGGCATGGAGCCGATACATGTATGTTTGAAGATATATGTTCTGAATGAACTGAGGCACAGGTGGTGTTGAGAGATGCCTACCATCTGTAAGGTACATCAGGGCCTTCATGGAATGCAGGAGAACATATCAGGAGCAGCAAAATGCACACCTGAAAATTGGTGTCAACCTGATGAAGCTACAATGCAGGACTACATGCATGCAAAACAGCGAGAGTAGCATGGGTGGACAAGACTAAGGGATTGCAGTTTCCTCATTTATGCTCAGAGCTCTGAAGCCCTGCCATATCCAGTCGTGAATGCAGGTGGACAGTTAATCAATTAACTGGCGGAAGAGGCCCATCCTCAATGGTGAGGGAATCCAGCACATCACTCCTAAAGAGAAGGCTGAGTGAATGATTCATTTCTACCAAGTCATGAGGTCTGTAACAGTACATATGCCGGATTAAAGTCTGTTAAATTCACTCCACATCCTATTCAAAAAATGACAGAGAGGCACACGATACTGCTAAGGTCAACGACCCTGATCACATTTTGAAAGTAACTGAGGACCTGTGCTCCAGAATTAGATGCACTCCTAGCCAAGCTGTTCCAGGATATCTACAATCCCGGAATCTGCCTGACAATGTGGAAAACTAACCTGGCATGTCTGGTCCAAAAGCAGAACTAATCCAAACTAAGCAGTTAATCCCCAACAGTTTACTGACGATCATCGGCAAAGTGATTCAAAACATCACTCATTTTAATTTAGAAACCAGATGTTTTTTTTTTTTTATTTTTGCAGAACACAGCCACATTCCAGAATGTAGTGACGAGCCCTGAGATCGTCTTCTGACATGTCGAGCGTATTTTCAGAATCAAAACAGCAGAAAGAAGGGCATCACAAAACAATGTGAGAACTTGAAACAGAGCTAATGTTACCTGAAACAGCAACAGCATTACTGGGAAATTGCAGCTCGAATTTTAATTATTTGTTTTCCCTCAGAATTTTCCAATGCCTTGGAGTTTAATTGCACAACTAGGTGTACCACGGCTTTCGTAAACTCTGTCTTGAAAAAAAACACACTGAAACTAACCTAAAGGATGTGGAAGCTTCAAGTCTCTTTTGCACATCTCAAGCTGTATAAATGAGTAGTTCTTTTATGTATCACCTCAGGCTTTATTTCAGAGAGATTTTCTGCAGCACGAAGGGACAGATCATTTCACACAGAAAATGCTTGAAACATTTTACAGTATCAGTAAAACGTGGTATATGATTCTTGCTGCATTGGTGTTCCTGGTAAGTGGTAGTTACAATTTAAGCTCGGTAAAACTGTGTGTGAGTTGGCTTGGGTTTTTTATTCTGTTATTGGCAATGTGACCTACAGATCTCGTGCTGATCATTACAACAACACCCGATCAGTGATATAACTTTGCCAAGTTTAGAAATCTGCAGTTTTATATTATGACCACAACACAAAATCTAGTTTATACCTCACAGGCTCACTAAATTAAAAAAAATCATTATTTAGTATTTTTGAAAAAAAAAGACATGATGAAGCTTTTCACCTTGCATTCAGCAGGGAAATTCCCAAGAATGCCAATATATAGCGGAAACAACACTCTATCCTGCATGTGAACAGAAAGTGCCCAGTCTACCTCAGATTACCCAGGAAGGACACGGTAACACAAAACTTTGAGCAATAAATCAAGCTTGCTGATTCGCGCTATTATTATGCAGTAGCAGCACGAGAGGTGTTTGCCACTAACAGGGAAATGCCTTCAAACTAAAAATATTTCCTGCCTGCCTCACAAATGAATAACGGCGTATAAGAATTTCAGTGTTTGTGTGATGTCAGTCCTATGTCCCAATGACTGGCGGCCATTAGCAAACAGCATCACCCAGCTGCTGTTCACAACAGGCAATTTACAGACTGCACCCAATCAGCCAGCGCTTGCAAAACTCAGAACATGGTCTCCAACATTCAATGTGATTCCGCGATGGGACGACATTTGCTAAATAATCTTCAGTGTGCTAAGAATTAAACTGACAACCCACTTGAACATTCTCAGTGGGGCTCGCAGTGCGGCACATTTCTGTTTACTGGGCGCTACATATACGAATACAGAGGGTCCTGTTCTTTGCAAAAACATAGAAAATGCGCACACATTGTGCCTGTTTGAGAAAGCAAAGTAAGTGACAGCCATTCGCTGACCCTCATAGGTCAAGGTATTGCCTTGAGGGGTGAATCAGTGAATAGCTGTCCCGTACTTTGTTTACCTGAAAGGGCAGCAATGTGTGTTTCAGCTAAACAAAATAAGTAAGAGCCATTCGCTGATTCATTCTTTGGTGCAATGCCTTGACAAATCAGGGTCAAGCTACCTGTTTTAAATTTCAAATAATGCTTGGCAGTTTAATGTCAGTCAGCCCAAATGGTCTCTTCTCCATGGCAGCTCTTGGACCAATCCGTCCCACTTGCCAACGAATCTGCACTTTATTAAAAATGGTAGACATTGTTGTTTACCCCTTATATTGATATTATTGTGAATTGCCTTGATTCATGCAAGACGGAAAGCTTCGAAATGCCTCCTTTTTCATCCATACTGAAGTGCTGTGCTGCCAAATGAAATCTCATTCTTTGGTGGAATGTCCTCCACTGTAGATTCAGTCCTTGTTGCGGCAATTGGCTGATGGAAAGTCCCTATAATTATCCTTTGCAGAACTGTACTGACCATGGGTAAACCACAATGACCATGTCTTACCCGGGTACCTGTCATGGTAAAATTGTTCTGACTATGGGTCACTAACCATAGTGGAATATCAGATCTCACTGGCCTTGAATACCTGGCATTACCGGTCACTTCAGAATTGCACTGAATATCGGTCAATGCCTGTTGTGGGACAATCCATCTCAACTTTGAAATCAGTGTTTCAGGTGACAGGGCTCTTAACTCTGTTGAGATAGCTTTGTATTTATTGAATATAATTCATCAGAAAGTAGGAGATTGTTTCATATTTCTTGAAGATATTTGACAATAAGGGTATAAAGTGATACTGTTCTGTTCAGCTCTCACTGCACCAACAGAAACTGATGGTAACAATTCACTGGCACGTAAACAGCAGGAAAGCTATGTTATCGTATGCAAATCATCATCATCAACAACAAACATTTAAATTATACAGAGATAAAAACAAAAAAACTGCGGATGCTGGAAGTCCAAAACAAAAACAGAATTACCTGGAAAAACTCAGCAGGTCTGGCAGCATCGGCGGAGAAGAAAAGAGTTGACGTTTCGAGTCCTCATGACCCTTCGACAGAACTTGAGTTCGAGTCCAAGAAAGAGTTGAAATATAAGCTGGTTTAAGGTGTGTGTGTGGGGGGCAGAGAGAGAGAGAGAGAGAGAGAGGTGGGGGGGGGTGTGGTTGTAGGGACAAACAAGCAGTGATAGAAGCAGATCATCAAAAGATGTCAACGACAATAGTACAATAGAACACATAGGTGTTAAAGTTAAAGTTGGTCTGTCCGCAAGAATGACCCAAACCTCCCTGTCACTTGTCACTTTAACACTCCACCCTGCTCTCTTGCCCACATGTCTGTCCTTGGCTTGCTGCATTGTTCCAGTGAAGCTCAACGCAAACTGGAGGAACAACACCTCATCTTCCGACTGGGGACTTTGCAGCCTTCCGGACTGAATATTGAATTCAACAACTTTAGGTCGTGAGCTCCCTCCCCCATCCCCACCCCCTTTCTGTTTCCCCCTTCCTTTTTTTTCTAATAAATTATAAAGATTTTCCTTTTCCCACCTATTTCCATTATTGCAAAAAAAAAACCCACTAGAGCTATACCTTGAGTGCCCTACCATCCATTCTTAATTAGCACATTCGTTTAGATGGTATCACCAAGTTTAACTTTAACACCTATGTGTTCTATTGTACTATTGTCGTTGACATCTTTTGATGATCTGCTTCTATCACTGCTTGCTTGTCCCTACAAACACACCCCCCCCACACCTCTCTCTCTCTATCTCTCCGTCCCCCACACACACACCTTAAACCAGCTTATATTTCAACTCTTTCTTGGACTCGAACTCAAGTTCTGTCAAAGGGTCATGAGGACTCGAAACGTCAACTCTTTTCTTCTCTGCCGATGCTGCCAGACCTGCTGAGTTTTTCCAAGTAATTCTGTTTTTGACTTAAATTTTACATACCGTTCCACAAAGTTGACTTATAGAAACTGAACTATTTTCATCCTATATTAATGTCTTAGGTGAGGGGATTTAGCTATTCAACTTTGCAGATAATGAAACATGAGGTTAAAAGGAACTGATGAGGGGCAACAAGGGGTTGTGGAGGGATAAGCAGTTTGGCTGATTCGACAATAACATTGCAAATGTGATCAAGTCTGTTAACACAAAAACATTATATGCATTCCTACTTTTATCTTCCACTCATTATTTCTCAAACCATCGTTACAAAATGCAAATAATCCCTGAGTCCAAATTTTGTGTAGCAACCTTTTGTGTGGCAACTTACTGAATGTTCTTCTTTGAAAACCTAAACACAATTCTTACGCCTACCCGTTCACGACCCTCTGTCCACCTTAGTAAGTATACCTTCAAAACATTCTAATAGGTTTTCTAAATACGATTTCCATTTAATACATATATGTGTTGACCCTTGGAATGGCATAACCTGAGAATTGCTGCAAAAAGAGACATGTTGTCAGAGCTTTGCACCTTCCATTCATCAGGACAGACGCGCAGGAATGCTAAATCTCAAAAAGACCAAAAATTTATATGCATGAGAAGAGAATGCTGATTGGTTGGCAAATGGATCCAATTGGTACAAGCATAGACATGGAGAATGCACCAGGGAACAGTTAACTGCCAAGCTTTTGTTTAAATTCAAACCAGGCGGGTCAACTCTGATTGGTAAAGGCAGTACTAAGAACAAAGAAAAGTACAGCACAGGAACAGGCCCTTCAGCCCTCCAGGCCTGCGCCAATCATATTGCCCGTCAACTAAAACAGTTTGCACTTCCAGGGTCCATATCCCTCTATTCCCTTCCTATTCATGTACTTGTCAAGCTGCCTCATAAACACAACTATCATACCTGCTTCCACCACCTCCTCTGGAAGTGAATTCCAGACACTCACTTCCCTATGTGTAAAAAACTGGCCCCGCACATCTCCTGTATAATTTTCACCTCTCACCTTAAATCTATGTCCCCTAGTAATTGACTCTTCCACCCTGGGAAAAAGCTTCTGACTATCTACTCTGTCCATGCCAATCATAATTTTGTAAACTTCTATCATGTCGCCCCTCAATCTCCGTTGCTCGAGTAAGAGCTATCCGAGTTTCTCCAATCTTTCCTTATAACTAATAACCTGAAAACCAGGACTAAACCAGAGAATATGTGTCTACAAAGCTTCTGCTTAGTTTAAACAGCGCAACGTGTTGATATGGTCGTTCTTTTTGCAAATCATTATCTCTCCTGATCAGTTGAAGATGTATTTTTTTAAGCAATTTTTTTTTAATTCTCCTTATTCCTATTATTCTCAAACACTTTACGAGCAAGTTACTTCCTTCTTGAAATGGGTCAAGTGTCTTGCTGACATTTATGGATTTGTTGAACTTTCTTGTTTTCAGTGATTTTTATACCTGGATTCTTGAAACCCTCTGTCCTTATGCCCCATTCATAATATTATATTGTATGAAGTATAGTCTTCCTCTCATAATGCAGCACTGCATGCTGAGCTACACTGTAATACATCGGACATTTAAACCTCCATTCTGCGATTTCATCGATGTCTATTAGTATTCTGTTGCTCTCTTCTGGCACGTTAACTATATGAACAATGTGGATTCATGTAAAAGCTTTGAAACTGTGCATATGTTCCCTGAGTGCATTTCTTTATTTAATTTATGAGCAATGCGGTTCCTCGGGGCATTCTTGTGGAAGACACTGCTCACTTTCTTTACCAATCTGGGTAAAAATCACACCTATTCCCTGTTTTCAGTTTTTTTTTTTCTAACCAGTCTGCTATCAGTTTTGGTGCTTATACCCTAACTCCACTTGCTCTGAGATTAGTCATGGGATTGATGTATGATGTATTATCGAGGTTCTTTGGAAACTCAAAGTATATTGCATCCATTGCATTACCGTAACCTACTCTCTGTAGAATTATATAATAAAGTTTGTTTAGCGTTACTTTCAGCTTGATAATAAGCGCTGACTACTCTTCATTATGCTTTGTGTTCCTAGGTGGGTGTTCTTATTGCGGATTTGAGTAAGATTTGCAACATTACCTACCTTATGCTAAGTGGTCATGAGTTAATTACACTGCCTTTTCAAACACATTAGGTGTTCCATAGTCCTTTACCATTATTATTCTTCTTAATTAAAATTTGCCAACATGTAATGGTGGGCCTGGTACTTTAAAAAAAAATGCACAGATGGAATTCACCAAAACCAAAGGTATTATCCTCACTTTGATTATTTTTATAATTTATTTTCCCATTCTCTCTGGAAGTTGATGGTGAATACATGCAATTATTATTTGAAAGTTCATTTTCACCATTCACAGATCTCTCTCCCTCCTTCATTCTGAATTGTCATTTTCCATTCTGGCCTCCCTGTCACACAGCAGCCTTAACTTCCTTCCTCTGGGCCCTGATCAGATTCACAAAGGTTCAATTATATTTTTAGCCACGGCAGGATGACCCTCTTTTGTTCCAAGTCCACTGATACCCAGCAACCCATAATCTGACAGCAGATGGGATCTTGCCTGACCACGAGAAGAAAGTCATTGCCTGTCTGTCAGGACTCAAACATGGAGGATCATTAATTTCCTTGTCCTTTCCATTTTTTACAGTTAATTTATTGGCCATCGTCATTCTATCCCGCGGTAACTGTGGCCTCTCCACTTGTACCACTCGCTACCTGGTGGCCAAGGCAGTGGCAGATCTACTGATCATTATTTCTGATGTCATAATGAAGCAGATCAATGTTTACTATTCCCCAGGATCTTTGTTGAGTATCACCTATGTGTGCACTGTGTTCAGGGTTCTGACGCATGTATCCACAGACTGTTCTGTCTGGTTCCCCGCACTTTCACCTTTGATCGATATGTGGTCATCTGTTGCCAGAGGCTCAAATCAGAATATTGCACCAAGAAAACTGTGGCTGTCGTTCGAGCAACAACCGGCATCCGGATCTGTTTAAAAAACATTCCCGTCTGCTTCTTATTTGAAGCTGAAGAAATGCTCTACAAGGTCCCCTGGTTCCACAAGATAAAATGAAGCTGTTATACTGAGCCCGGATTGGTGGGATTTAGTTGGTTTGATACAGTTTTAAATCCAGTACTCCCATTCGCTTTAATTGTGTTGTTCAATGCTCTGACAGTCAGGCACATTCGAGTTGCCAGTCAAGAACCTAAGGGAATGAGGGGTCAGAATAAGGGGGAGAACCGCAGTGACCCAGAGATAGAGAGCAGAAGGAAGTCTGTTATTCTACTCTTCACCATATCCGGCAGCTTCATACTCCTGTGGTTGGTGTATGTTATACATTTCGTATTTTATATTATTACAGGAGTAAATCCTAGATATTACACTGATCCTCTCTATATCCTTAAAGAAGTCGGATTTATGCTGCTGATTCTAAGTTGTTGTACAAACACATTTATGTATAGGGTGACCCAGTCCAAGTTTAAGGAGCAGCTCAAGAAAGCAGTGAAATATCCGTTTGAACCAATTGTTCAATTAATTAATAATGAAAAAAATGATCACAATCCAAATACGGGTTCAGATGTTTCCAGTGAATGTAAGTAATATTTAAAGGCAATCATTTTGTATAGCAGAAAGCACTGCTTTTGAATGAGAGCTCTGAAATTTTGTTTTGGGATAAGGCCACTAGTTCGTAGCATTTCGCCTGAGCTCTTATGGAAAGACTCATTTAAACTACTCAGGAGAAAATTAATTTATACCTTTCAAAGAAACTTAGATAGGCTGATAGCGCCCAGCTATAGTTTAGAGGCCTTTATTACATTGAACACACCGAAAAATGCCATTCGATCCGACAACTGGGCGCTGTTCATGTTTCAAATTATCTTTGACCAATTTCAGCCCCTCAACTCAATCGCTCAGCATCATCTTTCTATCTCCCTTTCTCTCATGTATTCCTTTAGTTTCTTGTTGAAAATATCCAAGCTATTTACTTCAGAGACTTCCTGTTGTTGCGTTTTATACATTCAAAGCACTGTAAGTAAATATAATGCTCCTTATTTCCTTTCGAGTTTATTAATAAAATCCTTGTTTCTGTCCCTTAGTTCTAGGTTCACTCACAAGTGGAAACATTTCTCGATATCAACCTTGTCCAACCGACTCTTAACATTAAAGACCTCTATCAGAAATTCAGCACACGCCTTCTCTTACGTGAAAAGGCCTAACCTGTTCTATGTTTTTCGTGATTGCTACGATTTCTCATTTCTGGTGCCATCTAATTAAATATTAGGTGACCCATTGACCCCGCTTCTCCCCAGCAACTCTGCTCCCCACCCACCAATAACCATCTCCCTCCCCTGATAACTGCCTGAGGAACCACTCCCTGATGGAGGTGGCACACTTGCATATCTGTAACAACATTACATCTCATCTGATATGTATCTGCCCATTTAGTCAGTCGGTCTGTGCCCTAGCGAAGTCTGTTTCGACCCTTCTGATTCCTTATTATTTTTCACAGTTTAATATCATCCAGAAACTTTGAAGTTGTATCCTAAATAGGTAAGTCATTAACATATACCAACAGAGAGAAGTTCTAACATCGACTCACTACTCTATACAATCCTTAAGTCTGAAATAAAAACATCCGTTCCCCCCTGCTCTCTGTTGCCATTTATCCATATGATATCCCAGCTAAGGTAAGTTCCTCAGCTTCGATTTTGTGAATAAGTCTATTTTATGGTAAATTGGCATCTAGCTTTTGAAAGCCCATGTACAAAATCTCAGCACCACTACCTTCACCATATTTCTATGTTTCCTATCAAAAAGTTTCAAACCTATTTTAAACTTCGACTGTTACTTAATTGCCCAGCCTGCGTGGTTCCGTGTCCTGGATGCTACGTCGGGAAATATTTTTTCCAACATTTGAACTAAAGCATCATTTTAATAAATCAAAAACGAAACAGCTAATACATAAAGTAGCTGTCTTGATGATTTTATCAGAAATATAATTTGTTGCAGAGTAAACTTCTTAAATTCTACCATTGTATGGTTGATTTTAAAATGCATTGGTGAAGTTATCAGTTATTCTATCTTAGAGAACTGTCGAACTATTTGCATCAGTATCTGTTTATCGCTGTCTGCGTCAACATAATAAATCGGCTCCTCTTGATCCCAACAGAAGTCCCTAGTCTGCTCCACCCTATATAATTATGAGGCTTCGATCGCCAATATCTTCAGCTCCATCCGCCCTACCTAATATCTTCCTCTCCTTTGCACTCTGCTAAATATTCCAGCTCTTCACCCTCCACCACCTAGTGTCTTAGTTCCTCCTTACCAACCAGATATCCTACTCTTTTGCACAACTGATCTTATATCATCAGCTCCGGCCCAAATGGCCCAATATCCTGAGCTCCACTTCAGCCAATCTAATATTTGCAGCTCCTCTGCAAACCACCTAATATTCTCAGCTCCTTCCCAATCCACATAATACAGTCGTCTTGCTCTCACATCGTCTGGGCTCCTCTCTACATCCACCCAACACCATCAGCTTCTCCACGCTTACTGTTTAAATGACGTCTGCGGCTGTCAGCCCCCCATTCTCCGCTTGGGAGCTGCAAGAGAACATCCTGCAAATCTCTGTCAGCATGAAGTCTACAGCTGTGACCCAGAAACACTCAGAAAACTTCCTGCACATATCTATCCTTATGGAGTCTGCAATTATAAATCACACATGTTCCTGCAGCGAACTATCAGAACATTTAATGCACATACATATCCTCATGGAGTCTACAAATATAAACCACATACTCTCCTCCAGGGATCGATTAGAAAACTTCATGCACATATCTTGCGTACAAACAGTTTCCACCTGTACTTCACAGCGTCTCCTCTTAGTCACTGTCAGAGAAGTGCACTGATGTTCAATTACAAAGAAGTGACCGAAATCTGCTGTTGTTCTGTCTGATGGAGAATACAACTTTCCCTCCACTTTTCCTCCTTTCTTTCTTGCTCCAACTACCCATTCATCATTTACCTGCTGCCTTTCACTATTGCACACCCCAAATTGGCTTCTATTCCCCAGAGATTTTATTTTTCTTTCTTTATTCCCCAGCTTCTGTTTTCCTACCCTGCTTTAATTTACCCCAGACTTGTAACTCCCCTTGGCTTTTATTAGTCCAGCTTTAATTCTCCTATCTTGTATCTCCTCAGAATTTATTCCCGCTACTTATGTTACATCCCAATTTTTAACCTGCCAGATTCTTGCCTCTTTTTGGCTACTCTCTGGCCTACAGTCTCCTCCCCCGCAGTTAGTCCACAATGGCTTTGACTTCCGCCCACCAGACTTCTAGCTGCCCAAACCATGTTTGCACTCCCATCATTAGCCGCGTTTCCCTCCACCGATTTAGCTGCAGCACCTGAAACATCTCTCCGTGAGACTCTATAGGGTGTCAATATCTTCTCCACTGTCTGTGAAACTCCATCTATGAAAATGGCCCAGCAAAATTCCAACACTCATGGATATTGGCATAAATGGGCGTCACGAATCTCCTGCCCATATGCAATGCCTTGCTCTATGAAATGTCAGACCCCCGCCCGCTGAGAATCTTCCCTATGCACTACCTCCATGTTGATCTTGTGAAGTTTACATGCCATGCCCTGAGTTCGGCTCACCATCGCCATTACATGGGAATCAATAAAACCAAATAAATGCAAGTGGATCTCAGTGAAAAGGAGATCCATGCCAAACACCAAATTGTTCTGTCACAGAAAACACAAAGTGCCAAAACCTATCCGAAATGAAATGGCTTCTGGCAACTTGAAGTCGCAAATGGACAGGCAGCAAAATTCAGGAAAAAATAACAGCTCCATTTTAAGTATTAAAAATGGCCAAAAAATGAGCTAATGGGAAATTCTCCAGTCATGGTAACTCAGCGTGGAAGTCCGTTTTCTGCTCCTCGAAAATTTCACCTTCAATTCATTACAAAAGGAACTCATGGTATAATTTTGCAGTTAACGTGCAAACCAATGGACTCAATAGCAGGCGAGCACTTACAGGGAATTGAAAATAATTTCACAGATGAAAGGATACATGTAAAGGTTAATTATTGGAGCAGGTTGATAGTTATCTATTCATTCATTCAATGCAGAATGATGTTCTTTGGCTAACAGTGCATGTTATCCTATCCAGTTAACGCTAATATTTTCAATATTCATGTCGATGAATGGACGCCCTTTTAAGTGTTCTCAATTCACACTGATAACAGATAACAGAAAAACACTTCGCAATGAAATCTGAGGAGAAGTAGTGGGGTACAATTGAAAACCTTGCACTCAGTTTAATTGGTCGAAACATCCATCTAATAAGCAGCAGCTCATGAGTTCGAATCTCAGTGCTGCTTCTACCTGTTAAACTGGTGTATTTCAAACCACCTAACCAAGTCCAGAAGGAGCAGTTTAAATTACTTGCCTCTGTAGAGTGGAAAGCGAGGCATTAAATAGTTCATATACTGCACGCTTTGAGGAAGGGAATAGTGAAGGTTTTAACGAAGACCTTGGGCTGAGAGATCTATTTACACCAATAGACATTGTGACTCACACAATTTAGAACTTTACTGCGAATGAGGTCTCTTCCTTTCAAGGAGATGGTATCACAATTCCCCACAACAAATAACAAATGAAATCGTATACCCACTTGTGAAATCCATCTCTGTGCCTTTGCATCTACTCACTCCAATTCTTGTAACTTTCTATCTGGCCGAGACGAATGCAATGCCCAAAGCTTTGTTGTTTCCAGTATTTTCTGAATAATCCAGCATCCAGCACTAATTGAAATTTGACTTCTGATTCATTTTAGTTCATTGCTGCCCTGGTATTAAAAGAAAGAAAGATGTAGAGCATGGGATATTGTACATTCAGTTCCAATCTGGGTATTGGATTTTCAGGATAGTACTATATGTAACCACCACGTGGGAGAGCCGGAATGCTTCTCCATTTTACTCAGCTTCTCATTGGAGGATAACCCACTCATTCCGGGGACCAATCAGTGAGCCTTTGCTGTGCTGCATCCAATTCAAGTATATCCTTTCTGAAATACAGAGACCAAGAGGGTAATATATTTGATTAGAAATGACATGCAAGGATACGGGTGAAAGGCAGGACAATGGCACTAAGTTATGGTGCTCATTTGGAGAGCACCAGCAGAAACGATGGGCCAAATGGCCTCCTTCTGCGCCATAATGGTCCTGTGTTTCCCCAACTCTGTGAAAATTGCAGACACTGTTCCAGATTTGGTCTCAACAAAACCCTGTGAAATTGTAGCAAGGCTTCTTTACACATGCACTCGGCTCTCAGTACAATAAAGGCCAGCATGCCATTGGCCTTCAAATGAACAAAATATGTGTCTGACCGAATATCTCCTTCTGTGGCTCAGGATCAACTTTCTTTTATTTATACTGATATCGCTCTTGTGAAAGCCTTGAGGCATTTTGCTATAGTCACGTTTTGGTGCAAAGCAAAGGTGCTTTGGTGATGAGTATCGATGCTATGTAAACAGTTGACTCGGGTTCGCATCCCAGCCAACGCAGTTACTTAGTGTCTAAACCTATCAAATTGAAATCCCAAGCTCAGTGCTGAGTTTGATTAGTTGCGGTAAGAGCTTTCTCTGAAAACACAAGCTGGTTTAATGCAAAGAAAATTACTACCTACTTCCAATTATCTTCCATTTAATATGTCTTTCAGGTTTTCTTTTTTCATTTTTGCTTATAATGATGGTTTTCCCGAGCTGTAGTGTGGAACCGAGAGAGAATTACTCGGATTTGGTAAAATTCACCTATTCTCTTTTCACTCTGCTGCTTCCCATTTTGTAATTGAATATCGATTCCCGCACAGGGATTGTTTTATTGTGAAAAAAGTGCGATACTGCTCACTCTGGGAATCTGAAATATTAACAGAAGATGCTGGAAACACTCAGCAGATCCGGCAGCCTCTGTGGGGACAGGAAGTGTGGTTGACAGAAGGTTTAACGAATAGACCCGCTATCGAAGCTTCAAAACTGCCAGAGCTACTCAGTTCTTCCAGAATTTTCCATTAGAATCATAGAATGGCGACAACACAGAAAGAGGCTATTCGGGCAGTCTAATCTGTGTTGGCCCTCTAAAGGAACAATTCACCCCCTGCCACTTCCCGTAACCCTGCAATGTTTTACTAATCATGTAAGTGCGGATTGATTCTATCAATTATAGTCTCTGGTGCTATCTGTCATTTTGGAATTGTTGCTGTAAGTATCAGTCTTTGGCTCTGTCTATAATTGTGGGATTGATCCTATCAATATCAATCTCTGGCACTATCCGTGAGTGTGGGATTGTTTTTGTATTTAACAGTCTCTGACTCGCAAACAATCAGTGCTCGGTTTGGGACTAATTACCTCCTACATGGATTTCCGCATTAAATCAGCAACTAAAATCAACATTTTTTGCAATTCACTTTGACCAACATCTGAACAAAGGAACTGGAGATGTGGAATAGGTCAGAGAACAATAAAAAGTGGGGTCTTTTCCCTTTAAGAAAATCAATTTGTAATCATTCCCTGCAGGGATTTGTTGAGCTCATCTTCATAAAGCGACCCTGCACAAACATGGGAGGAGTCGGGGAGTTGGTAAATTTGCTGGGATCATGCAATAGTTAATCTCTGACATGGGGACTCCAAGATTCATTTCATCGAAGTGAAACACTCGCTTACTGAGACTAATATGCAGAGACACTGAGCTGCAAGACGGCAGAGATTTCAGCTGAGAAGCGAGAGTTAAATATACAACTTTGGATCACTCGCTGGCACTGCGCATGAGTGTGAGGTTAATACTGTCTTTGTCTCTGGTACAATATCTGTGACAGATGAGACTGCATCTTCTACCTCTCCAGTTGAAGCTTTCTATGTTAAACTAGACTGTACAAGGTTTCCTGGAACAGTTAGTTTGTCTGACCGTCTGAAATCACCCTGTTTCTGTCTACCACTCCGCCCTCTCTCTTTTATCTCTTGTACTGTAAAACAAAGTGGGATACACGTAATGGAGGGCCAGAGCTTACAATTTATTTTTTTTTCATCTTAATCAAATATATTTCTGCCTGTGAACAATTTAATAACATAAAATTAGGTCTGTGTTAATCCAACCAGAGCTGTGATTGGTTTCAGCCCGGAATCTGGAGAACAGGCACTGTGAGCAGAACTGGGAAACTACAACTAACCCCCGAGCATCCATAGAACAGGCCCTGTGGAGGGGAAAGCCTATCACTGGAAATGTCAGTCTGGGAGCAATTTGTCCTGTGAATGTGCAGGCCTCAACATTGTGTCAGAGAGTGTGTGTGAAAGGGGCTGGCGGGTTAGAATAATGTCCCTGTGTTTCTGTGTCCGCTTTCATTGCATGATTTCTGAGTCCCTTTTGCGTAAAACACAATGCTTTCCCTGTCACAGGATCACACTGCTGCCTTACTCAGCTCTGAAGTGAGAATTAAACGGAAAGATTGAGCTGATTTTAATATTTAATTAGAAAAGTAGAGAAAGCGTCAGCGAATGGGCAAGATAGCACAATAGCTGCAGCAATAAAAAAAGGTTCAATTCGAAACTAAGGCTTTTTCAGCGAATGATGCCTTTTCAAAAGAACCATTCTGGCCTCAGAGACAGGAAGGGTCTGCGTTAGGACTCTGGACCATTCGAATTTCAATGGTATTGGAGAGTTTCGCAGCAGAAATAAACAAAATGATTCATGCACTAGGACACCCAGAACCCTCTGCATCTCATGGTTCTGCAATCTCTCACCGTTTGGATTATGTGCTTCTGTTTTGCTCATCTTGCTAAAATAGGCAACCTCACGTTTTATTACTTTATACCACATTTGCCAGGTCTTTGTCCACTCACGTAACTTATCTATATCATTACGTCCCCTTCACACCTAACCTTCTGACCTACATTTTATGTCATACTCACTTTCCTACCCACCTTTCCGGATGTTCAAGACTCATTTGTCACTTTTAGAATGTTGTGAGCGGGGAGTTATTCCTGCCTGATAAAGTTTGAAAGTGATAGCAGAACGAACTACAATTTATACAGGATTTGAAACATGCACATTTCACCCAGTGCTATTCTCCTGCCTTCTCCTCACAATCCTGCACGTTGTTTGTTTTCCAACCATCATCTAATCCACTCTTGCTCCGGGACAGGATGTGGAAATGCAGCCTATGCCTGAGACGGCCAGTCTTAGAGGACTGGCCTTTGGTCCTCCTGGACACACAGTAGTGGGCACATTAAAAATCTTTTGTGTGGCCAGAGGCCACTCCCCCAGTACCTGCTGCTCCCAGGGGCATTTCCACTTCAGGTGCTAGCCTGTGCCCGTTTTCTACTGTTGATCGGTAATTGAAGCAGTTCCATGTGGATCGGGAGTGATCGGGACCGAGAATGCGAGAAGTTGGCGCCTTATTCCCGAGCTCGGAGTGGCCACAACGTTTTTAGTCAGGTGCGGGTGAAGGGCAAGGCCAGAACCAGGTGGATCCCTAGAGAGGGAGGAGTGGCGAATGCAAACAATTGTTGTGATAATGGGGAAGGGTAGGGGGGAGTCAGGCCAGCATGGAGAAGGGGAAGGGGGAGCCAGGACGACATGGTGTTAGAGAGTGGGAGGAGGGAAGCAAGACCTGTATCAAGTTGTTTTTAGTGGGGGAGGAGGGTAAGAGGGGGAAAGAACTGACTTGAAACAACTACCCAGATTTTTTTTCCGAATATTCTTTGAAATAAATGGCCCATTACCCTAATCTTTCCGGGTGTAAGGGCTGTGACATTGAGAGAATTCTCTGCTTTATCCTCCGAATGTGATCTTTAGGGAGACGGGGCACATGGCTGCTGCAGTTTGAAACCTCCACATGATGAGGCCGCTAGTAATGCAGCACTCGGCTCTGTGCTGATTCAGACTGCATGGTGCACCCTGGGCTAGAAATTGGACTCCCTGCTTTCGGGATAGAGAGCAAAGACAATATGGCCGCAGGCCAGCCATCACCTCAAGGGGATCTGCAAAACCTCCTGCACATTCGGGAGATGATCATCGCTACATGTTTATCTCGACCATGGAAGTCTCTTCATCTGCCGCTCGTGCTTTATTCAGACATTGTTTCAGTTTCCACCTTTTCTCAGTGCCATCACCGCATAAGGGGAGATGATTTCTTCAACTTAGTTTAGAGGGGACAAAATGTCCACTTGAGGTTTAATAATTACACCCAATTGAAATGGTCTAGAAACATCTGCAGTACAATAGAGATCAAAAAAATCTCTAGATTGGTATAGTCATCAATCCTTGTCATAACGTGTTCCTAGATCTTTTTGCTTCCCGCCACTAATTTCCAGTCTTTTCTGACCATTGCTGCCATTCTGACCATTGACCATCTCACTCCCTCAGCAGGTTCCTATCAATCTTTGTCCACTATTATAACCATCCCTATTGGTCATATGGACATCAGTGACCTTCTTGCTGTTGTGCACTCGGCGCCCCGGCAGATCCAGTGACCCGAAAGTTGTGTCTGGTTTTCTGGATCGTGGAGCTGCTGACCATGATTGAGCCGCTGTCTGCTGTGAGCGACAAGAAGGATCGAGAGGAAGGTGGGACACGCCGTGTCAAATAGAAGGGGCGAGGGAATGTCTTGGGGAAAAATTTGAGAATAAGTGGTAAGATGTGTTCTTTATTTTCTCCTCCTGTAACATAGGGAAGGCCTCAGTGACAGGGAGAAGCGAGGTTATTGAATAGGCCTGGGGTCATGGCGAACAATGTAGAGTGCAAAAGTAGCCAGAAAACTGCTTAAAACATCACTCAGCACAATCAATTATTCAATACTCCAGTTTAGACGTGCGTGCATAAGTCAAACTCGACCATTTCATTTTTTAAAGATACTAATGTTTGTTTTGCAAACTGAGCCAAGCATTTGAAGGAATGTTTACAAAATGTTTCGCTATTTCCACATTAAGTCACGGTCAATACCGATACTAACAAAAATACAAAATAAAGGCCCAGCCCCCACAAGAAGCCGAACCTACAGTCCAATAATGCTTTTTAAAATGTTTAAATGTCGCTTCAAAATAGTCTGGAGGAAATGTAATGAAGCAAAGAGTTTAAGCACGCTCCCTCGTTCCGTTGTACCAGCTGGGTGTCTTTGGGCATAGCGGTCCTGCTTTTGACATGGATGGTACACAGTTTGATGCGCTCAAACAGGTCAACCCAGTAGGCCTCAGTGGCTTCCTGCAATGCTCCAGTTGCAGCTCTCTGAACCCTCAGGTCAGTTTCGAAGCCCTGGGCAATTTCCCTCACCAGGCGCTGGAAGGAGAGTTTTCAGATAAACAGCTCTATGTTGAATTCTGGCATCGGCGGATTTCTTGGTGAGCGACTGTACTCGGCCTGTAGCGATGAGGTTTCTTCACTTCGCCAGTGGACGGGGCACATTTCTGGGCTGCCTTGGTGGCCAGCAGCTTCCTGGGCGCTTTGCAGCAGGTGGACTTCCAGGCTATCTGTTTGGTATGAGCCATCTCCGCTCACAGGATGGACTGGTGCATGATTTGTGTTCTTCTCTGCAGAGCGTAGCACTGTTACACAGGCAGATACTGAGAGCTTCAATAAACAAAGAACCATTGTATTCAATCATATTTATTGTAAATTGACTGATTTTGGAGACATTCCAATATCACTTTTGCAGAGGTAACGAAGGAGCTGAAGACCACCCAGCACACTGTTGATCTGCAGCTGGGCGCTGCTGCTGACCGTGCTGCAGGGGCGAGCACACAGAAGATGAATAAAAAGGCAGTGTGCAGCCTCCTGCCGCCGGACTCCATGGCAATGGTGGTGGCACGCAACAGAAAAAGGAAAAACAGTGTCATTCACCCGGGCCTGGGTTGTAGACTAGCCGACTGCTGTGTGCAGGGATAATGGCCAAGTTGGAGGATGGGGAGGAAGAGCATCCACCTACCAACTGGACCGTGTCAACCCCCACCAGTGGCACCGAGCAGTGCTCAGCATTGGTGAAAACGGACACTCTGTACAGTGACAGTGGAAATGAACCAAGTGAGGCAGCCAGAGGGAAGGAGGAAAGGCAGCAGGAGGCTGAGACTCAACGCTTATCCCCCAGTCAGAATGACAACTGCCACATCAGGCCAATGAGACACAGAGCCCCTCACCAGCTGCATTCGCAGTCACATTCTGCTGA
Organism: Carcharodon carcharias; assembly: GCF_017639515.1. Taxonomy (NCBI): domain Eukaryota; kingdom Metazoa; phylum Chordata; class Chondrichthyes; order Lamniformes; family Lamnidae; genus Carcharodon; species Carcharodon carcharias. The sequence goes on along the minus strand of NW_024470595.1, from coordinate 923,469 downwards.
ACTTCCTTTAGTACCAGCTGAACTTACATGGGTGGGTAATGCACATGCACGGTCCAGCATCGCAGATCCAACACCACTTTATCCACCTCCATACATACTACAGTTCAGCTACGGAGTGCGACAGGCTGAAATGAAAGCTGTGAGACAGGAGAATGTGTTCCGGCGTATAGAGTACGATAGACGGCGGGCTCAGTTGAACAACTGGGCCAAGGCACGACCATGTCCTCTGTGTGACAAGCCGGATAAAAATTCTCTGTCCCATGCTGCACTTCACAAATCAGCAGCTTCCTCTACAGTGTGTGATTGCCGGGTTCCTGCACATTATGATGAATTGTTTGAGGTACCTGAAAACAATTGTGTGAGTAGAAATTCTGCAATTGAAAGTTATGAAATTCACGTGGATCATCCCCTCGCGGCCCCCTCCTCCTCAGGTTATCTGTTTTGTGGCAGATCCTGGCAAAATAACACAAAACAGATAACCTGATTTGCAGACATTTTCATTGTCTCCGAACTCTCCTAGACTTTCACTGCAGGTGCAGGATTTACATGTTTTCGTCAGTCGTGCGCATATTGAGCACAGGCGTGTGCCGCGTATTCACTGACAATTCCCCATATTGGCAACTTCCCTGAAAGTTTCGTGTGAGTATTACATCCGCGGATCTCACTGGCGGTCAGATTTTCCCATTGATAAATCGGGATACTACGCAAAAGAGGAATGCTTCACGATATGAATGTGTTGATCGGAGGACAATTCATTTTTTTTCATTTAACAAATCTATCGATTTGTGGTTTATTAAGCATCATAAGTTCCTAACAGCAATTGAAGAACAGCGAGTTCAATCAGATAAGTTACCAGGTCATCCTTCCAGTCTCTGAGATAATTGAAGGAAGCCCGCAACGCCTCCAGTCCCACATTGTGCCACTTCAGCATTTTCATTTGTCACTGATTGAAGATAGCCCCTGGTTTCTCTACTCTGTGATTACGTTCAATAATTCCTCGTTAGTGGTTAGGGTCGCCGCCTGTCACGCGGGAAACCGCGGTTCAGTTCCCCAATCGCGAGTAGGTGTGGTCCTCATCTTCATAAGAGGAAAGACATGCATTGGTAATGTCTTGGACATTGGCTGATATACAGGACAGAGTACAGATAATGATTTCGTCTCAGCGGCACGGGGATTCAGGAACAGCGGTTGCTTTCAGAGATCCTGGAATATTAGGATTCCTTGAGAGGAAAGGCCCTTCACACCAACAGTCAGCCGACAGTTCAGTGTGTGGCTGATATCCGATGCTGGCATTTTCATTTAAACTGGGCTGAATCGGAACTTCAGTGAATTCAGTGAATTGGTAGCTTGAAAGCAGGACAGCTTGCTAAAAGAAGGTATATTAAAAGGTAAAGGAACCGGCCACACTCGATTTAGTAATGACTGACGAGGCAGAATTCATTAACAATCTGAGAGTAAACGCGCATCTTGTAAAGAGTGACTGTAACATTTCAGAGTAACATGCATTATAACCTCTGCCACCATTTTATTATTATATTAAACGTATTTTCCCTTTATTTCCATTGCTTTTTGACGGCAGCATTTCAGGATTCTGCCTTTCATCCCCGCCCCTTCGTAACTTTTATTATCTAATCCCATTGTCTCTCCCTCAGTGAACAGGATAATTCTAATTCCAGCTCTATTTTCTAGTCACTGCACTATCAGCAGTTCCTTGGAACAGAGGTTATTTTTCTCTTTTGATGTTTCATTGAGTACAATTAGAAAGATGTTGAACGCCATTCACATTCCTTTCTCTTCCTCCTCGCCAATCTTTCAGTTTTCTTCTTCTGTAACTCTGTTTGTCTCTGGAATTCACTCATAACCCTCTTCAATTCCCGACACAACTCGGTCCCTCCATTTAACCCACTGACTCTCCCTTTCCCGAGGCCCTTCCCCACGATTGCAGGAGGGATTCGATACATTTTTTTTTGTAACTTTGAACAGGTAAGATCAGCCCAAACCTATTCCCGCTGACTGGGAACCTAGGACTCTGTGCCACCGTAAAAGAATTAAAGCCAGAGAATTTATCGTGGGAATTAGAAAAAGAATTCTGCACACAAAGTGTGTTGGAACTCCTGTACACGGCAACCTATCTGCATGAAACGGTCATAAGACAAATTGCAGGACTCCAACCTCCAAACTTCTGAAAACCTTGCACGACACACGGAAGTAAAACGCCTCGTCCATTGGGCCATACGACTATAACAGCAACAATGCAACAGATATCATGTATTTTTTCCGTATCGTTCAGGAACCTGAATCAAAAGGTAGACAGCGCATATTGCCCACGTGTCTGATCCCCTACTAAATCTGAGTTGTGATAGTTTCCATGAACTTTGCTTGTTATTGTGTTGTCTAAACACTGAACGAGAATGAACTTACCAGAATCCCGGTACTGGAGTTACTGACAGCTGTCAGGTCACTCAGTGTTAAAAGACACTAATCGGGCGGAATTGGGGGCAACATATTCCCTGGCAGACCGAGTCCTCAATAAACTACCGGGAGGGGGAGAGCCAGAACAACTGTGACACACCGCTCTGTTTACTGACTCTTCATTTAACCCAGTGAACCCAGTGCCAGAAGTGATTGATATTAATGGTGCATGACAGCAACTACCTGCAGGGAATGATCCCAATTGGGCCACTTAAGGGGGAATTTTCAGCTTTAAAGGCTCTCAGTCCTTGGCCATAGTCTGGGACATTTTGTTCAGCTTCTGATTGCAGTGAAATGTGAAAAGTCCCGCACTGACATAATGTTTCAGAGATACAGATACAGTAACAATCCTAATATTGAACAATAATGGCTGGCACTGTATCCATTTTACCCCTAAGGTCTCTGATAAATCTGCATGATATTAGACAGACTGACGGGCTGTTATCAGATGAACACACTGTACATGGACATCCTAAACATCGGCCAACCCCGACCCTGCCTCAGCTCATCTGCTGCTGAAGCCCTCATCCATGCCCCTGTTCAATCTCGGCTTGACTATTCCAGCGTTCAGCTGGCCAGCCTCCCATCTTCTACCCCATATATACCTATGCTTATCCAAAATTCTGCGGCCTGGAACTTCACCTGAATACATGCGAAAAGTCCGCTACCCCGGAAGACGATGGAATCAAAATCCGCGCCAAGGCGGGGACCCCAGTAAACATTGTTAATGATCAGTTTGTTGATCACCCGGTTCTGCAGTTTGTTCAGTTGCTGATAAATGAACATTTGTGTTCCTAGGCAACCGAAATGGCAAATTCTCCCCACAGATCAGCACAGAGAGCGCTGTTATGGTCACTGCAGCAGTTTTCACAGTGACATACCTTGCTTTAAAATTCTGTCCCTCTATCGCTGACAGTGACAGTGACAATTGAAGGTTGGAAATGGAGCTAAATTGCGAATGAGAAGGTAAGGCGGCCACTTCAGTGTCAATTTATGACGGGTGATTCCGCGCGAAATGACGGAGCGCCTGCTCCATTTAAAGTTTGGTACTGCCGTAACAATGACAGTGTTGGAGAGCAATGAATGTGTTAGACTTTGCTGAAAGTTTGATATTCTAATATATGAAAAACATGAGCAGTAGATCTGTTTTTGCCAGACACCATACTGACAGAGATACATTTGGAAAGGCCGGAGTTTCTTCAGGCGAGAATCATGATTGTCAATAGGTTCTCCGTATGAAAGAGGGAATCGAGATCAGTGATAGCGACAGCCAGATAAATATCACAGTATGTACAGGGAATGTTCAGATGTGTTCCGACATAGAATTATGAACCTTGATTCTTTCCTATCATACAGGCAGTCACTTTTACAAAGCATGGAAACAATATACGCTCAATATCCTTCGAGTACATCTGTTTGACACAGTATCAAGGCAGCTGGGGCGGGGGGGTGGGGGGGGGGGGCGGGGTCACTCGTATTCTGTGTCTGGAATGTGACCGAACAACTACCAAAGGAACATCAACACTCAGTCCTTACTGACTGACTGCGCACCAGCTGGAACTTCGGAACAATCGCATTTGTAAATTGAAAGCTTCAGGTTACCGGCGAGCTGGAAGGGAATGAGTTTTCCCCAGAGCTGCCTCATTGTTCCGACCTTCACAAAGCTGCTCAGCAACTTCAACGCTCCCCTTCTGAATGTTGAAAATATTCCGCCGAAAGCAAACCTCAAGCTGAAAAACTTCTCGCCATCAGCGATATGGATATGCCTCCGCGACTAGTATAAGTTGCTCATCCGAAATTGCCTTGAGAAGGATTGCTACATTGACACAGTAAAAGAACTTCAAACATTGAAGTAAAATTAGTTTTGAGATGTTGCCCTGTCCTCAGGTTGATGCAAGTGAAGCTTGTAATTGGAACTGAATTGCGAATGAGCAGTAAGACGGTCACAGTGTTTACGAATTATGACGGGTTCTTTAGCGAGAAATGACCGAGTGCCTGTTGAATTTTAAATTGTTAGTATAGGTCGGTGAAGTTGCAAGTGCAGGAAATTGAAATATATTTCCACCTGGCTATCAATCAGCGGCTTTAGGCGATTAGAGCAAATGGCGGAACCAGTTAACGAGAGAACAAATAACAGGCCGACTGCCCTTGGTGATTTACAAATATATCCCAGTAACAGTCATACAGCAAAGCGACTTCACAGTGGGGAGAGCTCACAGTTATTTTGCGTTGGGTTTACCCTCTGTTGGGTGCATTTGCGGCTAAATTTTCAGAGATTGGAATTACGACAAGTTAGACGGGAAATCATTGGCTTCTCAGCGACCTAGTTTATCCGTCGCTTACGAGTAGCTCAGCAATGAAGTAGACGTTGCGCGGTCCAGTATTTTACTTCGCTCCGGTTATGTTTGGGAATAATTAACAACAAATTTGGAATATATTATGCTGCTTTTTAAAAAGACATTGCGATGCAGCACATGCTTTTTTGGCCTCGCCAGCAGCTGACTTACTATTGAGAAATTTGGTAACGGAGAGACTTCGCTGACAGATGCATAATTGGCGTGAGATTGTTGCCGTGTAGAGGGCAGCTGATAGTTTTAATTCTTTTTAAGGAAGAATGAAATCCGTTGGCCCGTACGGGGATCGAACCCGCGACCTTGGCTTTATTAGTACCACGCTATAACCAGCTGAGCTAACCAGCCACCTGGTGCCAGTGGCCTAGTATCTGGTTTTCAAATTCAACTGGCAGTGCGTGGATAATTCAGCATTCTTCCTCGCTGATTTATCGCGCAGATACTTGCCCAGTTGGAACTTCAGGCTACTAGCGAATGTATGTTTTTTCCCAGAGCTGCTGAATGATCCGATCTTCACAAAGCTGTTCAGCAACAGATACGTTCTCCTTATTATCAATGATGAAAATAATCTGTCCAAAGCAAACCTTAAGCTGCAAAATCTACCGCCATCAACAGGCTGATAGCTCATGCAATATCTTTTCTATTTATTTCTTGGGATGATGGGCATGTCGCGCATGACCAGTGCAAGTTGTTCATTCACAATTGCCTTCGGAAGCATGCAATATTTAATAAGTATAAGCACTTCAAACACTGAAGTAAAAATAGTGTCGAAATGTTGCCGTATCTCAAGGATGTTGGAATTGAAGCATGTCGATTTCATGGCAAATGCACGACAGTGGCTGAGACGAGAAATTACCGAATGCTTGTTGAAATATACATTTGTTGCTATCATTCGGGGGAGTTGCAATGTCAGCGAATTGAAATATAGTTCCGCGTGGCCCTCAATCGATGACTTGAGGCGATCAGTGCATGTTGGGAAAGTGGTAAGTAACAGGTCAACTGCCTCTGTGGTTGATGTATTCATCTGATTAACAGTGATGCAACAGCGCCGCTTCCCAGGTCCCAGAGCAACATTGTGGGAGGAGCTCACTCTTGTTTTGCCTCGCGTTTACCCTCTTCTGGCTGTCTTCACAACGACGAGTTCGAGATTGGTTGCAATTAGACCTGGGCGGCATAGATTTCTGAGCCCAGGAGGTTATGTGTCACCAATCAACGATGCGCAGTGAGAATGCAAAGATTTCACATCCGTTGCACTGTTTTGCTGCAAACATCACTGAGAATTGTTTATCAGGCTGTATGCCAGAGCGAACGGAGAACTTACATTTTAAAGAGCGCCCGAGCATCGAAGTGAATCTTGAAAACATAAGCGTTAAGGGTATTGGGGAGATGGCTTTGTACCAACCAGATTTCTCTCCTGAAAAAAAGCCACATGCATATTTAGCCGTGCATTACTTGTAACATATTAGCTATTTGGAAATATATATAGGGGAATCTTCATGAAGTTTTCAAGCAACGAGAACAGTGGTTGTGTTTGATAGTGAGGAGGTTTTATAGCAGTAAGTTATCAATTGACTGGTTAGATGGTGAGAAAATTGCCAAACAGAATTCAGCCCGGGGGAGAGCGATGTAACGCAGCTGGGGAGCTGAAACAGGTCGAAGGGAATACACAATAAATGAAGAGAGTATTGTGAGGTTTAGAGGAAGTGATGGACATTGGATCGAATCTCCACAGATTCCCGAATGTTACTTGAAAGGCCCATGAGTTGTTTAAGAAGTCAAATAGAATCATTTTCCTTATTAGACGAGGCATAACACATACTAGCAGGGAGGTTATGGAGCAACTTTTATCAATCATTAGTTAGGCCACAATTCGAGTACAGTGTGCATTCCTGGTCACCTCATGGACATTACCAAATTAAAAATCGACGGTGGAGGTCCGGCATGATGAATGGAGATATCCTGTTTTATCTGCTGCTAAAAATAGGAGCCAACGTTAGATAAAACTCGTCATCCCAGATTCAGCAGTGACCCCCATCAATATTCCACACCCAAGCTCTGACCAGACGGATATATTAAGTTTTAATGGATCCACAGAACTTACTTTTGAAGCCCGCTGAATGGAACAACACAGCAGAATCTTCAATGTATTAGTTGCATTTCACAAAATAACACTCCCCACCGCTCCTCTTGCCAATGTGCTTGAAAGGAGCGTTATATATCAACATTTAAAACCAAGCTTCACATGGAGGTATTTAGGAAAATGAAGAACTGTGTCACCAAATGGGTAGATTTGAACGAGTGTTTAAAAGAAGAGAGAGTTAAAGGGGCTCAGAACTTAAGGAAGGGCATTCCAGATGTCATGAACGTACAATAATTCTCATAACATTATTGTGATTTATTGCAAAAGTTGGTAATAGTGGAATTTGATTAGTTTCTCAGAGTGTATGTGGGATTTAATTGAATTTGAGACAGCTGGTATGGAAGCTTTGACTCATTAAATGAAGGTAGGTTTGAAATGCTAAATGGGAAAACATGGCTGATGTCTTAGAATGTGAGATGAGCAGAATTTGCAGTTGTAGATAAATCACAGTAATTTGAATTTCAATGAGATGGTTGAATGTTACACCTAGCCAGAGAAGGCAACCAATCAGCATGTTTATTTTTTTTCCAAAGGTTCCTGATAATATTAGCACTATGATTAGCAATATGATTCATATTATGAGAAAGGTAAAGTTCCAAAGACACATGGAACAATGGGGCTCACATTAAAAAGGACAAACATGTATAAAGGAGAACAATGGCAGGGAAGGCATTCTAAGGTCGACTGGTAGTGCAAACAGCCTTCAGTATTTGTGCATTAAGCCTGCTGTCTACACAGACCGAAGCTTGGAATAGCCACATTGAATAATTCTGCCCAGGGTACTGTGTCAACTTGCTGGGGTCTGTTTAAATATATTGGGTTTCACTGTTTCCTTAACGGGAGTGTAAGTGGAAGCGAGGTTAATTAAGTGCTTTAGGAGTTAATATAGGAGTAATTTGTAGACCTATGTTGTGCTTGAAATCCTCTTACATGTGTTACATGTTCGGTACAAAACATCAGACAATTACCTGGAACCATTTGTTCATCACCTTCACGTCTTCAGATATTTTCTAATCTCCTGGTCAACGCAGAAATTAAAGCCGGGATGCATCAACTCCTGCAGCTCAGAAGGAGGCTGTCGGCCAATCTACTCTGTGCCCGTTCTTGGAAAGATCTATCAATTTTTTTCCACAATCAAGTTTCCAAGTCACCTGTAAATTAGTTATTTTAAAATTCAGATTGAATCCCATTCCACCGACCTAGCAGACAGTAAATCAATGCAGCGTGATTGCTGGGAATATTTAAAAAAATCCTGGAAATACTCAGTCGGTCAGGGGGCACATGTGGAGGTATCAGGGTGAACAGTTCAGGTCGATGGCATATAATCAGAAATGATAAAAGATAGAAATATACCAAGTATTAAAAACGTGGAGAGCAGGAAAGGGCGGGATGTACAAAGGCGAATGTCTGTGATGGTGGAGGGAAGTGGAGAACATGTTTCTTGATGGCAACATCCACAGAGAGTTGTAATGGTTATGGTAAAGAATCAAAAGGTATGTCCAGATGGGGTTGTGAATGGCTGCATAGCAACCGTCCAAATGCAATATGAAGGGGCAAAGATAGAAACGGGACGAAACTAAACCTGTTAAACCCAGTAAGAAATAACATGGAGGTATATGTTATGAAGGTTTCATCAATGTAACAACGTCGGAAAAAAAACATTTGCATTTGTGTGCCGATATTAAGAAGCCCGAATGGACCAATATTACATTTAGAGGTGTTTACTTAAGGAAGCACTTTGCTTTATTATAGATTTAGCATACCAAGGGAGGAGATTGACTGGTTTATGTTACTGCACTTTATGCAAGAAAGAGTGGGGAGGGTTAAATTGTGGATCGTTTTAATGATGGTCTGGGGTTAGCAGATACATTTACATCCCTGCACTTAGTGATTCACATAATTTAAACGTTACTCCGAATGAGCTGTATTGCTTTCAAGGGAATAGTATGACACTTTCCCCAAACAAACATCCTAATAAATGGTTTAAAAACAAAAAAAAACTACGGATGCTGGAAATCCAAAACAAAAACAAAAACAGAATTACCTGGAAAAACTCAGCAGGTCTGGCAGCATCGGCGGAGAAGAGTTGACGTTTCGAGTCCTCATGACCCTTCGACAGAACTTGAGTTCGAGTCCAAGAAAGAGTTGAAATATAAGCTGGTTTAAGGTGTGTGTGTGGGGAGCGGAGAGAGAGAGAGGTGGAGTGGGGGTGTGGTTGTAGGGACAAACAAGCAGTGATAGAAGCAGATCATCAAAAGATGTCAACAACAATAATACAAAAGAACACATAGGTTTTAAAGTTAAAGTTGGTGATATTATCTAAACGAATGTGCTAATTAAGAATGGATGGTAGGGCACTCAAGGTATAGCTCTAGTGGGGGTGGGGAGAGTATAAAAGATATAAAAAATAAATAAATAAATACATATTTTTTTTTCTTTTTCTCTTTTTATAATGGAAATACGTGGGAAAAGGAAAATCTATATAATTTATTGGGAAAAAAAAGAAAAGGAAGGGGGAAACAGAAACGGGGTGGGGATGGGGGAGGGAGCTCACGACCTAAAGTTGTTGAATTCAATATTCAGTCCGGATGGCTGTAAAGTGCCGAGTCGGAAGATGAAAAATGGTTTACCCACTCGAGAAATCCATCTCTGTGCCATAGGAGCTCCCGTTTTCAATTTCTGCAACTTAATAGTTCCCTGAAATAAATACACCCTTCAGTGCTTTGAAGGTCCAGTGCCCAGATCAGGATAACAACAATTGTCACGTCACACTCCACTGGTTAAAACGAATAGCTGATGCAAGTTTGAAGATTTGTGAAATGAAGCCAAAGTGAGGCTGCCCGTCAGCCAGTGGGGGAACTGCGCTACAGGCAGTGAATTGCCAAAGAAGGAAATGGAAGAAATATGAACGCTGGGAAGACTCTTGTTAGACAGTGAATGCAGCGATGGGAAACACGTTCAATACAGACCGGACAGCCTTGTCGGTAGAGCATCAGGCATTTATTCTGAGGGCCCATTGCTCCAGACCTAGTCCAAATGCAGCCTTTTGGGTCAAACGACTTAGTCCCAGTGAAATGACAGTTTTAAAAAGCAAAGACCATAAGACCATAAGACATAGGAGCAGAAATTAGGCCAATCGGCCCATCGAGTCTGCTCCGACATTCAATCATGACTGATAAGTTTCTCAACCCCATTCTCCCGCCTTCTCCACGTAACATTTGATCCCCTTACTAATCAAGAACCTTTCTATCTCGGTCTTAAAAACACTCAATGAAATGGCCTTCACAGCCTTATGTGGCAATGAATTCCATAGATTCACCACTCTCTGGCTAAAGAAATTTCCTCATTTCTGTTCTAAAAGGTCTTCCCTTTACTCTGAGGCTGTGCCCTCGGGCCCTAGTCTCTCCTACTAATGGAAACATCTTCCCCACATCCACTCAAAGAATGCTGACTTATTCCAGAGAACAGAAGAGACGGATATGTTTAATCGGTTTGCAAAAAATATAGAATTTTTTTCTAGAAGTTTCGGCGTCCGCGATCATTTTTTAGGAATTATTTCTAGATTCCCAGCTGCTCTAAGTGTGATAGGTTCTTCTGGAAATTTTCCCTTGGTGGGCGGAGACACTGGCGCTGTCAATCAGTGCCAGCAATATGTGCTGATTCAACTCCATTCGTCCCGCCGGCAGATGTATTTTCTCCCTATTTAATCTGACACTAGATTCTAACAGGGTAGAAACCTCGATCAGACCACCCTTCATTCTTCTTTTCTCAAGAGATCAGAAACAGGTAGAATCCCTAAAATGGGCGGGGCGGGGGGTTGGGGGGCGGGGTGGAAAGATGCAGAAAACGGCGGGGGATTGACACGAGGTGAATGTCTCCTTCAGCGAACCAGCAAAGACAGGACGGACACCTCTTCTTTCCCATTCCTGTAATTATACAAATCTAAGATTATCAGAACTGAACTCCTAAAGTGACCAAATAAACTCCGGAATCAGCACTGCTTCCAATTCCAATGCCAATGTAATCCTGGTGCTTTGAGCAGTGCCTATAAGAATATGAGAAATAGAGGCAGATGTATTATGTGTTTCACGGCTTCACAAACATTCACGAACATTCTGGCTGATCTGCTGCCTCAATTGTACCATCCTCAGAATTCTCAATTCGCACTGTCATAAAGCGCCATCACATATAAAGAATTTGTAATAAGGTTGCGATCCCAGAAGTGGTGTATAATCATGTTCATAGCAAAATGGTGGTATGTAATTAGCGACATTGCATAACAAACTCCTTTGTAGGTTTTATGCCTGTTGCATAGATCCGTGTAGCAGCAAATTTAAGTCAGTTCTGTAAGTATCTAATGGAATGAGTGGTACTTCGGATATGACAGCCTGGAAGTTGAGATCTTAAAATGATTGTTTGTACATGTGTGGTGGCGGTTAGTGAGTGGTGTACCTGAAGACCCAAATCCTTTTGCATCTATTTGTTCCGCTGTTTCTCACCACCTAGGAAATATGCCCATTGCTCATTTGGTGCCTGAAATATCTGCTCTTTGTGTACTCCCCACATCCTTAATGACTGTCTCTGCATCGACTGTTCAGCTGGCGGCACTAAAATCATGTGCTTTACAAGCAGGGTAATAATTCGTTGCGAATTGCCATAAACCACATCTGAGTGAAACAAAATACCGATTTTGCAAAATACACGTCATAGCCCAGAAATTTGTCGGCGACAAATAATTCAATGACTGAGAACCTAATGCTTTCCCCGCATAACGTTTTTGAATTAAATTTAGCTTGGTTTCACTTCTTATAAAGAACAGCAGCATAGCGCAAATACTATCGAAAAGCAGTGAGAACTCTCCACAGTGTTGTCTTCTCTTCTGTCAAGCGGTGCTGCGAGCCGACTGTCTCTGAGATCAACGCATACATGGCGAATGTAGTTGGATTCTTTTCCCTGTAGTTTAGTTGTTACTATATTTGCTATAAACACAACAAATCTCTGACTGAAAGCCAGGTAGAAAGATCTTCCAGTTCCCTCTCCTTGCAACTCCGCTGAATGCTGGGAGTGAATTGAAAATCCAATGCACAGTCGGTGGACCCATTTGATTTTGCATTGAATCACCGGTCACTAATTGAACTAACGTCCCGACATGCGCTGCCAACTTCAATGGTTGGTGCAGCTATTTCTCCAGCCCCCTCGGCTCCTGTATCTCATTTAGCATAGACTAGTGTACCTTATATCACCTTTCCTCGTTCTACCCGAAAAAATGTACAACTTCACTCTTCTCCTCATTAAATTTCACTTCTTGGCATCTGTCCCTTCAGCTTACCTCTGTCCTCTGGAAGTTTATTATTATCCTCCTCTGAATTTTACAACACGTCTGAGTTTTGTGTCATCCACACATTTTGAAATGGTGCCATCCACGTTGACGCCTCGGTCCAATGTTGAAGAAAAACAGCATTGATGACACTGCTGGAGAATACCATTATGTAGCAATTCACCGCGGCTCTTTGTTTCCTCCCATTCAGCTGACTTGGTGCCAATGCTCCACTGACAGTCTGCTTCTCAAAACAATCTCGTGAACTGAACGCAATCTGCCTTTAACGCAACCAGACATATCTGTGTCGTAATACATTTTGTCTCTGGATATCGATTCCAAAAGCTCTTCCACCACTTGAGGTTAAACTGGTGCGTGTGTGGTTTACAAAATGATAATTAGTTACATTTTGTGAACAATGGTATAATATTTGCAATTCTACAATCCTTTCGCTTCGTCCATTATAACTAAGCAGGATTGGGAATCTGCGGCCCACGGCCCTCTGCAATTTCCAAACTTACTTTCCTCAAGACCCTGCCCCTGAACCAATCCTGGTGAATTATCAACATTTAAGCAAAGCCAGGTTTATAATGCCTCCTCTTTCTACAATTGTCGTCCATCCAATGTCACAACTACCTCGGGTTTCACTCTGCCTTTGGCCGTGTTTTTCTTTATTGGCAAACACAATATATTCATCTGGTTCCAGGCGTGAAACTACGTTTTAGTCCCTATTCGGCCCGTTCCTGTTTTCGCAAACTTTTATATTTATATCTATAGAGGAAAAAACAAATCTGCAAGTCTTTTCTCCCAGTCGCACTTTATTAGCTGTGTTTATTCTTCACGTCCCAAATGAATTTGCTATTTTTTTTCCAAGTTTTTCACTTGGGGTGTAGTGTCCTCAGGTTCATGTTCTCAGACAACCCCTCATCAGTTGCTTCATGAACGATCTTCCATCCATCATAATGTCAGAAGGCTCGGGTTGACAAGTGGCAAGTAACATTCACAGCACAGAGGTGTCAAGCAATGGCAGTCTCCAGCAAGAGATAATCTAACCAACGCCGCTTGACGTCTGACACAATCAACATTCTGGGGGTTAACACTGACCAGAACCTGGACTGGACTAGCTATATAAATGCTGTCGCGACAAAAACAGGTCAGAGGCTATGGATCCCGCAACGAATAACTCATTCCCTGACTCCTGAGAGCCTGTCTGTAATCTACAAGGCACAAGTCAGGAGCGTGATGGGATACTACCCACTTGCCTGGATGAGTACATCTCCCACAACACTCAAGTAATGCGACACGGTCCAGTTCCACGCAGCCCGCTTGAGTGGCACCAAACGCACAAGCATTCATTCCCTCCGCCACAGAGGGACGTTAGAAGCAGCGTCTACGATCAACAGAATGCAGTGGAGGGATTCACCAAGGCTCCTTAGACAGCACCTTCCAAACCCACGACCACTACCATCAAGAAGGAAACGGGCAGGAGACTAATGGGAGCACCTGCACCTTGACGTTCCCGTCCAAGTCACTCACCATCCTGACTTGGAAATTTTTCGGCGTTCCTTGACGGTCACGTGGTCAAAACCCTGGAACTTCCTCCCTAACAGAACTGTGCATGCACCTACACCACAGGAAGTGTGGCGGATCAAGAAGGCAGCATACCATCATCTTCTCAAGGACAATTAGGATGGGCAATATAGGCTGGCACAGCCAGGAAGCCCTCATCACATGAATGAATAAAAAAAAAACAATCTGACAGCCTTTACTTCTTTCATTTTGCTCGATACATATTTCCTCATCGAAAACCTTTGTTTTTTTTCTGGCCATACTTTCCCAATCGTGGCAAGGAACCACCATTTGACCCAGACAATGTCTTTTCAGGCAGTTATTGCGGCTTTCCTGAAAATATTTCCTTTCAATTCACTTGGGCCAGAATAGGGAAAAAGTGTGTTAGCATCAGTGTGTATGTGTATGCGCGCGCGCGTGTGTGTGTGTGTGTGTGAGAGAGAGAGAGACGGGTTGAAGGGGGGCGGGGGTGTTAGTGTTGGAGAGAGAGAGATACATAGAGAGCCAGAGGGAGAAAAATGGAAAGAGAGAGTTAGAGGGATATCGAGGGAGAGAGAGCTGGAGAAAAGACAGAGAGGTTGATGCAGAGAAGTTGGTTTTTCATTTTATCCATTCACCGTATGACACAGGAAGTGGCTGGGCCCTGAGGAGGGAGAAGCAGATAACCCAGAGAATATTGGTTAATGCCTGTGACTCATTCAGTTCAACATTAAACTGTGCTCTTTCATATAATGAAAGAAAATAAAATTCTGAGGCTCACGTCAGTAAAAATCACTTTGGCAGATGAATAAACATAGAGCTGGTGCAGCAAGAATAAGATGGCGGCCGTAGGTGAAGTGTCACCGTATATTTGTGAAGAGTGAGAAACATAAATCGTGCCCCCACCTTCCGCACCAGAGCTGTAATAAGGATTGTGTGTGAGGTTATTGCCATCTCTGCCCGGTGCAGAATAATGTACATTTGCAGCGTTATCACAGGACGATATCAAGTCGATCCAGAACTCAGGCGACTCTGGAACACCCCTGTCGACACCTTATTGCATTCTGACTCTATGATCTGCCAGTAAATTTTTAATCAGGAGCGATCTGATGCTGAGTCTGTAACCAGTAGTCGAGGTAGTGGAAGCTGGAATAGTCTTTGTTAAAGCTGCTGCAGTTATATTGTTGGCAGATGGAACTTGGATGGAGCTACTGGTCAGCACTGAGATGATGGATCTCTTGTCGCAGCTCCTGACTCTGGGGTCTCCCGTGATTCTCTAAGCTGGAATGTTCTGAGATTCAAATCTTACTGAAAATGAAGTTTTCAAAGCAGACCAGTCACCTGAGAAAAGGCCTCGCTTAATCAGTCCCTCTTCACACACAGTCATCTTTTCCCATGTACCAAGATTATGCGGTACATTGCTCCGCTCCTACCTGTTGCACTGAAGCAAGTTTGATCTCAATGTTCAAAGCGTCTATGGGAGGTATTTTCTATATCTCACAAGGGGGTTTAATGGTGGGCCGCCTCTTTCGGCCTCACCATTTGATTGTGGAAAATTTGGAGAGCAAGTAAATTGTTGAAATCCGTAATGGATGGTGAACTGAGTGAAGCATTCACTAGTGAATTGCCGGCCGTTATCGGGCAGCACCAGGTCCAGGAGGCCAATGGGTTCTCCAGGTTATTGGACTTGTTATTGAACTTTCCTCGCACGAAAAACTTATTCCTTCTTAAATTAAAATCGGTATCGAAAGATTTCAGAACAGCTTCAAATTTTCCCGGAGATTCATATATTCCTTGGCTCACAATGACGTCATCGGTTAACGGACCTTCTGACTACAAAAGTGTTTTCAGTTCTTCAGCCTGTCTCCTTACTTAACCCTAAAGCTATCGTATATCTTTTAAAAATGCCCGCCAGTGCCACCAATCCTGTGCCTGATTTGCCCCTTGGGTCAGCAAAGATCGACCAGTTGGCTCTGATTTATTATCCATGGCCGTTTTTCTCTCACCAGAGGAGAGTTCAGATTTAATTGCTGTTACACTTTTAAAGATGGCTCTGCAGTAACCGTTTAGTTCACTTCACCCCGCGCTTTTTGGGTTTTGGCGGGCTCCAGTGGCAATGTCGGACCCAACCACAAAGTGATCTATTTTCTTTGCAGCAATTCTTTGAATCGAACGTTTGGGTCTTCTCGCGAATTTCCGAGAGTATAGTATTCAATTGATCAAAGCTGATTTCCGGCTTTCACTGAGGCGTAAACTGTTTTTATTTCAACGGCTCTAGGCCGCCGACTCTGGACTTGGGCTGGGCGCAGTGATTGAAGAAGTGGATTGTTCTGCCTGATTAATGCCCTCAATACTTTTAAAGACCCGTTCAGCCTTTGTGACGATTATTTATATTATTTAGCTTGCGTAAGAACCTCTAAGGATACTTTAATGGATGCTTTCTGAAAATCCAAATTTCGTGCATTCACTTGTGTTCCCTTTATCCTCCTCATAGTTACATCCTCAAAAACACTTATACGATCGACGTACTCAATTTCCCCTTCCCAAACTTGTGTTGAGTTTATTGAATATCATTATGATTTTACAATTGTTCTATTAGCACATCCCGAAAAGAAAAGAAAATATAGTTTTGCCTAGCAGTGATGTTAAGCTTATAGGTCCCCGTTTTCTTTGTTGCCCACTTCCTAAATATCGGGGTTTGTTACCTTCCAATCCTTGGGAACTGTTCTGGATTCTAAGTAATTCTGAAAGATCGAATCAAATATATCTGCTATCTCTGCAGCTACCTATTCTGTAAAACTCCATGTTGCAAGTGGAAAGGTCTAGGAGATTGCTTGCAACTTCGCCCCATGAATGTCTCCAGAAATGTTTCATTTCTGGTGCAGATTTACACTAGTTTAAAATATTCACTTGATATTTGGTTTCATGTTGATTCTGAATCGTTTGTAAGCCATTTCCCCATTCCCCATTATAATCCCACCTTCCTCTGAGTCCAATGGGTCAATGTTTACTCTCACGATTATTTTCTTTTTATCTGCATAATTTAAAGAAATGTTTACAAACATTTTTTTTTTAAGTTAGCAGCTGGTGTAATATCATAGTCTCTTTACTGCATCCTGGTAAATTGTTAGTCCTCTTTGGCTGAAATCGAAAAGCTTTCCATTCTCGCGGTTTATTACTATGGTATCTTCAACCATTCTTGTCCGTCACGGTTGCGCTGTTCTTCTTTTGCCTTGGGGCTGATACAACTTAAATGGATATATAAGTGTTTAAAATTGTACAGTAATTATTTTAATGAGAAGCATTGTTTGTAAACAATCATATCATTAAAAGTGACGACCTAAACTACATTTGACAGCTCGCAATCAAAAGCTATTTCTTTGCTATTTTGAGAGTTATCATCCGAGATTCAGCGTAAACCAAATCATTTAAAAAAACGAAATATAAACTTCTACCTTATTATTTTCAGTGTCCGTTAGAAATCACGCTCTGTAAGATTATTAATTAAACCGTCCACATTGCACACTACTAGGTCTAAAATGGATCTAAACTAGATTTTGTACCTTTGTTGGGTTGTCGTTGAAATTCTGATCCATAAAATTATCATGTATACATTGAGGCACATTTCTTCTGGGATTTCTTTCTGATGATGAATTTCAATAGCAGGCGTTTCGTGGACTGACCCGCTCAGTTTTACCATTGCCGTTCTGAAGTCACTGAAGCGGAAGCGCTGTTTGTTTGTTAAGTGACTGGAACTACCGCCAAATGTTATGCAAGCTGCTTTTCTCAGCTCGGCACGGATTGTACTATAAAGGGGATCACTTAAAAATCTCAGATACATTCCAATGTGAACTGCAAAACGGGGTAGGAGGCGAATATTCTTGTAAAGAATGGAACGGCCAATAATTCTACGGATCAAGGATATTTACTATCCCGTGCTCGTAGCCATTGGTACTCCTGGTAAGTCAGTATTTCCTGCTGTCTGATAGCTGTTAAACATGTCACTGCTAATGATTATGTAACAGAATGAGAATGTCCTCCTTGCCTTGACACTTGCCCAGCGGGATCATTTCATCAACATACGCTGCAAATTGAGAAGTTCACTTCGCCGGTGAGGGGGAACTGCTGGTCAGCAAATTTGGTGAATCGATTTGCTCTCTATGATTTTCGTGACTCCATTATTTTATCAGAGCATAAAATCAAGTGACTATATTTATTCATTCCTGGATGTGGGCGCCGCTAAGTCTGTCTGCAGATGGGGTTGACCAAGCTATCCCGCTCCATAGTTTTACATTGTCTTGTAGTGAACTGAGACTGCACTCTCTTGGTTCAATTAGCATGGATGGATTCTTTAATGGAAACTCTTGTTCCACGAAATGGCTGTAGATTTATTTAAAGAGCTAACAGAGACGATTGATAAGGGCACCACTTTTGATATGGTGTTCATGGTCTTCCAAAAATCATTTGGCACAATGTGAAACTACAGACTTGAGCAAGTTTGCCGCTCGTACAATAAATTGAACTGTAACAAGGTGGAGATGGAACTCGCTGAGCGAAAGGAAACGGAAAGTTTTCCTGAATGGATTTATTTTTGGGCTGGATGAAGGTTGGGACACTGGCTTTCCCTGATATGAATTAATGACCTAGACCCTTGTGTATAGGAGAAAAGTTTAATCCTTGCAGGTATATAAACCCTTGAGGTATTGCGAAATGTGTGGAGCATAGTATAGAACATTGATGGGACCTCTACAAGTTGGTGGAATGGTCGGACAAGAGGCAGATGAAGTTTAATGCAAAGTGATGTGAAGTGATTAATGTTGGTAGGAAGAAAGTGGAAAGTCATAAAATAAAGCGTACAAATCTGAAGGGTGTGGAGGGACAGATGGACTTGGTTGTATGTGCTCATAAATTGGTTAATGCTGAAAAAACGCATTTTGTCAAAGATTTTGGCCTTGCAATGAGAATGATAATGACAATCGCAAGACTACCAAAGTCAGGGAATGTCTGATAAGAGAGTGCTGAGTGACTGGCAAGTGGGCTGTGATTGGTAGAGGTGTTGCCGTGGAGAAAGCACCAGTTGATGGCTACTGAATGGTTTCAAATTTTAAACCCCGCGGCTTGGAATTCACCAAGGCATTGCCCCAAGGAAAGAAGGAACAAGTGGCTATCACTTATTTTGTTTCACTGAAACAGGTGCATTGTGTGCACATGTTCTTTCTGGCTGCAAAGAACACAGCTCTGGGTACTGATATATGTAGCTCCTTGTACACACAGATGCGACACACTGCAAGCCCAACTCACAGCCTTAAATTGGTTGTCAGCATAATTTTCACACACTGAGGAATATTTAGCAAATGTTGTCAAATCGCAGAATCACATCTAATTTGTACACTGTGTGTGTTGAGTGTTGCAAGCACGGGCTGGTTGGATATGGTCTGTAACTTGCCCATTGTGAACAGGAGAATGGAGATGCTATTTGATAGGAAACCTATCAACTCGTCTCAAACAGCACGTCGCTTCTGCTGTCAGAACGGGCAAGGTACAGATGGCACTGCCCGTGCTTCCAGAACTCAACACACACTGTCCGATGTTCAAAGTGATACTGTGATCAGACAGTGTTTGCTAAATATTGCCCTGACTATGGTATTCATGTGATTGTCCACATGAATGCAAGATTAAAAGCTTCGACAGAATGTCTTTTTTCAACGGTACTCAAGTTCTGTATTACTAAGCGACCGTTTGTTCATGAATATTGAAATGAACAGGACATGTTGACAGTGCTCTGTCGTATCCTGGGGTTTATCCATAGAGTAAAATAGCAAGAAGTTAATTTTGCATTTGTACAAGGCCTCTGTTCTGCCTCATCCACAGTATTGTCCCGATTTCTGGGTGCCACACTTCAGGGAGGATGAGAAGGCATTAGAGAGGGTGCAGAATAGATTGATGAGAATGGTTCCAGGGATGAGGAAATTTGGTTATGAAGATAGATTGGAGAGGTTAGGACTGTTTTCCTTAGAGAAAGGAAGATAGAGAACAGGTTTGATGGAGGTATTCCAAATCATGAGGCATTTGGACAGAGTAGATAGTCATAACATTCGTGAAAGGATCGAGATTGAGAGGGAAAATGTTTGGAGTAATCACTAAAAGAAGGGGAACTGTAATGAAGATAAATATTTTTGTGCAGTGAGCATTCGGATTTGGAGTGCACTGCCTGAGGCTGTGGTGGAGACCAATGCAATTGAAGCACTCACAGTTTATTAGACTGTTATCTGAAAAGGAAGAATGTGCAGTGTTACGGGAATTAAGGATGGGAGTGGGGTGGGGTGGGGTAGGGGGCGGGGAGGTGGGGTGCGGGGAATAATGCTAGATCGGTTGCTTTTTTGGAGAGCTGGTGCAGACACGACAGGCTGAATGGTCCCCTTCTGCACCCTAACAATTCTGTCACTCCGTGCAATTCTTTTTCATTTAATCGCAGCCAGAGCATCAATTGCAAGGGCTTCTCTTCCCTCTTCTGCGCCATTACCTCTGATATCAACAGGGCTGCAAAGACCTATCCTTGCCCGCTTCCTATTTCCCATCAACATGCTGCCACTCGTCAACATCGCACTCAAAGGTAGCAATTGTTTTCACATGAACAGGGAATCAATCAGGAACTCACCCAAACTCCTTCGGCCACATCTTCCAATCCCATGACCATTTGGAAGGGCATGGACAACAGACTCGAGGGAGCAACACGACCTCGAAGCTCCCCTCCAATCATTCTGACTTGGAGATGTACCGTCATTCCTTCACTGCTGCTTGGTCAAAATCCTGGAATTCCCTCCATCACAGCACTGCTGGTGCACCTACAACACATGGACTGCAGTGGTGCAAGAAGGCAGCTCACCACCACCTTCTCAAGCACAACAAGGGATGGGCAACAAATGCTGGCCTAGCCCGGGAATGAAAAAACAAATGCCCGCTGATGACACCCAGATCTGCCTCACAATCGAACCTCTAGATTGCTCCACCTTGACCGATTCATCAGGCAGCTTATCAGAGATCCAGCAGCGAATGCTTATACATCTCCACCCATTAAGTATCAGGAAGCCAGAAGCCATTGTTACTAGGCCCTTCTAAACTCCATTGCCTAACTCTGACTCCTTTCCCCTGCTGAGAAATTGTCTGAGACTAAACAAGATTGTTTTCAAACTTGGTGTCAGATTTCATCAGGAGATGAGCTTCTGACCACAGTTCCACCGTATTTTGTGACCAGTCTTTATCCATGTCCGCAACTTTGTCTGACTTTGCCTTATCTCAGTTGATCTGCTGTTGAAATCCTCATTCCAGCCTATGGTACCTGCAGACTTTGTTATTCCAATGCACACCCGCCCGGCCTCCTACAGTCTGCCTTCCATAAGCTTGTGGTCATAAAAAAATCTGCTCCCGAACCCTTATCCACAAACAGTCATGTTCACATATCATGCCTGTGCTCGCTGGCCTATGTCATCTCCCGGTTAAACAATGCCTCGATTTTAAAATCCTCATCCTTGTTTGCAAACCGCCACCTTCTCGCCTCACCACCCACCACCCACCCCCCTTCCTCCCCACCCCACTCCCCATACTGCAACACCCACTACCCCTGGCCTCATCCGTTGTAAACCTGAAATCCCCTGCAACCCCACAGACCATGGCGAAATTTGCGATCTTCTTAATTTGGCCTCTTGGACATCCCAGTTTTAATTGTTCTACTACTCGTACCCGTGTCTTTGGTGCTTATGTCCAACTCTCTGAATTTCCCACCAAATTACCCCTTCCCCCGCCTCTCTACATCTTAGCGGCCTTTCAAGAAACTCTTTAAAGCTTCACTCTTTAACCAAGCTTTTGGCCACCGTCCTAAATGCTCCCCACGTGTTCCCTGTCTAGTTTGCTTTTACGGCACTTCCTCAAAAGCGATAGATAAATATTTATTGTTTAGCTGTTGCTGTTTACACCCCATCTTTCCTTAATCGCACAGCTATGGAGGTTATGTGGACTTTTTTGCAGTTTAATGGTGTTAACCATGGAAAACAAATCATTGTAGAAAAATGACAGATAATTGACTGATAACTTATGTTTTACAATACCGTCCCAAGTCGATAACCCTCCACCACCACCCCACAGTGAACCATCCCCCTCTCCCCGCTGCACACCACGGCCCCAGCCCCCCGACCCCTGCCATGTGTTATCAGCATCTGGGTCTCGATGGTGTGGGCCGTTCTCTTTTACCAACCCCCTTCATGAATCTGAAGGACCACGTTACCTCCTAAATGAAACATGTTTGAAGGTAATCGAGTCTTCGATGATTTATTTGATTCAAAAGAAATGTCATCAATGCTGGCCGAGTATTCCAAAAGGAAGCCTTGTTCCCAATTGAAAGAAGCAACAAATCTATACATTGTCCCACAAATTTGACCTGAGGTTCATGAGTGCCACACCCACTCCACCAGCCTTATTTAACTCTTTTTCGTCTTTCTTACAGTGAACCTTTTGACAATAGTGACCCTCTGCAGAGGAAACTGCCACCTTTCCATAAGTATCTCCATTCATATGGTGGCCATGGCGGTAGTGGATCTACTGGCCACACTCGTCTATAGAATTGCTCATCAAATTCTCAGGGAACGCTTTTCATATTCCTTCCTCTCCTGCACTGTAATTTTCAAACTTATGCTCTACATGACTTGTACCAACGTTGGTTTGTCCATGTCGTTTACAGTCTGCTTCACATTTGACCGGTTTGTAGCTATATGTTGTGAGAAACTGAAAACCAGGTATTGCACAGAGAGAACTGCGTTCATCGTCATCATAATTGTTTCTGTGCTAATGTGTTTAGAGAACATCCCTTTTTGGTTTGCATTTGAACATAAAAAAGTAATTAACAATATTCAATGGGGTTTCAGCCCCAATGTGGCCTTTTTCAGATCGCCTGTAGGCGGAGCCTATTTCAGATTACAAAGTGTTCTAGTTTCATTGGTTCCTTTTGCATTTATATTACTGTGTAATTGTTTAACGGTCAGACGCATTGTAGTAACCAATACTGCCCGCAAGACACTCCGGACTCCCAGGACTGGGAATCAGCGTGATCCAGAGTTGGAGAACCGAAGGAAATCCATTATTTTGCTGCTCGCCATGTCGGCCAATTTTATATTGTTGAGTCTGACATCAGTGGTGAGTCAGTGGACTGATGCCCTGGTCCTACGTATCCAACCAGAATATGCAGATGCTGCATTTATTGCCAATGAGAGCGGATATATGCTCACCCAGTTGAAGTCTTGTATAAACACGTGCATTTATGCAGCGTCACAAAGGAAGTTCAGGGAAGAACTCATTAATGTTGTGAAATCTCAATGGAAATTTATTCTGTCGTTGGTTAAAATATGAAAATTCAAACTCAAACGTCCTGCCCTAGTTAGAGCAGAATTATAGACCTTGTTTCCGTACAGAATGGCCACCTTCCGTTTGTATCAAAGGGATTTGCTGTTCTAGAAAATGAACAGGCATCAGAAAACATTTCCTTACCTTAGAGTCGGGTCTTTCATGTTTACTACTCTCTGAAACTGTGAAGCTCAATTTCGTGTTGAAACCTTACACTTTTTACCGCAGATTCAAAGAGACCAGTCATATTTGAGGTTCACCTATGGAGTCGAACACCTGGGAGATAGCGCTTACTGCCTTCCAGTCCAGCTACAGGAATAATACTCTCTGTTATATTAATTTATAGATTCATTTAGAATAAAAGCAACGAAGTGCGTGTTCATATCTTGGTTCTTTATAGTTTACCTGTAATATTGGTGTGAAGGTTACAAACCCTGGACCCCCGACAGCTTCCACTCTCCATTGTTTCCAGGGGATAAGAGACGAGCGTCATGTCTCCTGATCATTATCTAATTATAAGGGCAGCAAGAACTTGGCTCATCGTATTAACTTAAACTCTCAATTGGTCGTGAATATGTCGGTGTTTTGTAACAAGGAAACAAATCATTCCAAACAGCCAAACATATTGGGCCTTTACCCTCCAGCCAAGAAAATAGTCCCAATAATTTTACCCGCCTTGTATGAACATCACCTGCGTACTTTTAGACACCCGTTTATTTATTTTCCTTTTTATTTTGTAATACTTTCTGAATCTGCGAATTCCACCATCTCCCCAGTTTTCTACGTAAAGACATTTCTTCACCAACATTTCTAAATTGTTCTGACATTTAATATTTTACATCTGGCTTTTACTTCTTGATCCCTCAACTGACGGGCGCTATCTGCATCTATTTATCTAGTCCTGCTGAATATAATCCAGATGGTCGCGACTCGACAAATAAAATCAACCTGATACCAATAACCAAACTAGTGATTGCCTGGGAAGTGGAGTTAAGAGAGTTCATTCACAGTTCAGTCTTGTAGATGGTTGTGATATTGGTTATACTGATTAATGTGAATATTAATTTTGATCATTTTAAAGAACCCTAAACATCTGGGTAATGGAGGGCAAGATTCCAAACAAATGACCGCAGGCCACACCCAAACCCACCCATCCACCCTCCCCTGCCCCCACCTTCACCCCCACTGATATATTCTCCTAGACAGCGAGAAAGGAGAGCAATTTTCTGTATTTAATATAATGATGTCCATAATCTTGAGGCATCTTTGGACGTGGAAAAGTGAAACTATGATCACGATGCGCCAAGGATGATTGAAATGTACAAAAGAGCGGTTCCAATGTAAGGCCATAACTACTAAGTAAAATGCTGAACCTGGTTCTGAAGAGCGGAATTCCTTAAAGGAATGGACGGATGGTGCAGACATAATACAGGTCGTAGTGAGTATATGACCTTGAAGAGGTCTAATTTAGTGTTGACTTTAAATATTTTAACCTCAATAACAGGCACTTAAACACAAAGGTTGATCAGATTATGCTTTGGTGCTTCAAGCTATAGTAGTTTTCCTTTATTTTCCAGGGATATTAACTTTAATCATAGAGGGTTGAATGGGGAACTAACACTCTACAAAAAGTACTTTTGGAATAGCCTCAGCCTACCCTGCAACAATAGTCAGTTCTAGGATGAAATAATAAGGTATTTCATTTGATCCATCCATTGCATATGATGTCACCATCTTAAGAGGACGGAATCACATCACAATATTTTCACTAAAGTAGTATTAAGAGACCTGGGGCAATATTTGGGAGACCGTGGTTCCAATCTCGCTAACGCAAATAGTGAAAAATAAATTCCTGAAAATAATCTGTAAGCAAAAGTTTGGTGATGACCATGAAACCATTGCCGATCGTCATAACAACCCACATGCATCACTAACGTCCTTCAGGGAAGGAATCTTCCAGACATTACCTGGTGTGGCCTACATGTGACTCCAGACCCGCAGCTTTGTGGTTGACTCTTAAACGCTCCCTGAACAATAAATGGGCAATAAATGCTGACAAAGACCCCCACACTGCATGAACGAATAAAAAAGTCACATTGGAGAACCGTCTTGTGTCATTCTTCTGAGGAAACACCTGAACGGGCATCGTTTTATCTAAAATGATAGATACAAAAATAAGAACAGATATGCTGTTAAAATGTTTTATTCTTGAAAATTTATCATGAGTGAAATTATCATTAAATAAATATTTCGGCTTTAATGCAATCAAACAATGCATTTTAGGGGCATTGTCTAGTACATGGAAACAACTGTATACTGACTCAAAGCTTTACTATCTATTCAGCTTCAGATACTGAACTCAGCGCTCTGCAATGTTTGGGTCTCCCACCAACAGTAGCTCGGTGTGAGTGCAATTACAAATTCCCGCTTGTGTATTATTGCATCCTTAATAAACCTATGGCACATCACCTCAGTGTTCAAGGATGTTACTGCAAACCTTACATGTACAATGGATTTTGAACCTCAATTGTGAACGAGCTTCATTTGTTGAGTTCGGTGACGTAACCCTTTACAAGTCACATTTTAATTTTCCACATAACCGTGAGTCTCTCCCAAAGCCAAAGTCTAGATTGTTGCAGGATCCCGTGGCGGCCAGGCTCTGCCAATCCCACTGGCAGTCAAATTTGAAGAACTGTTGATGATCTTCTTTTATTTCTGCTCAATTACGACATTTTCCTTTAAGGTAAAAGCAAAATACTGTGGATGCTGGAAATGTGAAGCAAATACAAAAAATGCTGGAAAAACTCAGCAGGCCTGACAGCATCTGTGGAGAGAAAGACAGAGTTTATGTTTCGAGCCCATATGACTCTTCTTTCAAACTAAAGAGAAGTAAAAATGTGGTAAAGTATATACTGTTTCAGGCGGTGGGACAGTTGAAGCTGGATAGAAAGCCAGTGGTAGTTGGCGGCAAAGGAGATATTGCAAAAGATGGAATAAACATAGGGCCGAATGGTGTTGATGGTGGTGATACTGGCTAAAGGAGGGGCTAATTGTGGCAATAAGAGTAGAAAGCAGAATTAACAAGTGACAACTGGCCCTCGTGCGGGTGCGCTGTGGGGAGGGGACGATGTGGGGAAAAATCGAAATTTGCTAAAGGGTGGGTATAAAACAACGAATATATTTCAAAAAAAGTAAATGAAATAGGTGGGGGAAAATTATATATATAAATTAATAAACACATCTTTAAAAAATGGGTCAAAAAGGCAAAAGGCGCCAGGTTGGAGGAGAGAGTTCATGATCTGAAGTTGTTGAACTCAATGTCAATTCTGAAGGATGTAAAGTGCCCAGGCGGAAGATGAGGTGCTGTTCCTCCTGTTTGCGTTGAGCTGCACTGGAACATTGCAGCAGGCCAAGGACGGACATGTGGGCATGAGAACAGAGTGGAGTGTTGAAATGGCAAGCGGCAGGAAGGTCTGGATCAGGCATGTGTTCCACAAAACAGCCACCCTGTCTGCGTTTGGTCTCTACAATGTAAAGGAAGCCTCATTGGGAGCAGCAAATGCAGTACATTACATTGAAGAAAGTACAAGTGAAGCACTGCTTCACTGGGAAGGAGTGTTTGGGCCCTTGGACGTTGAGCAGGCAGGAAGTAAAATGGCAGGTGTTGCACCTGCTGCGATTGCATGGGAAAGTGTTGTGGGAGGGGGTTGAGGTTTTGGAGGTGATGCAGAAGTGGACTAGCGTGCCCCAGAGGGAACACTCCACACAAAATGCTGACAGAGTGGGTGAAGCGATGATGTGTTTGGTGGTGGCATCATGCTGGAGTTGGCGGAATTTGTGGAGGCTGATAGGTTGAAAAGTGAGTACATGACCTATCAAGGTTCTGGGAGGGGGAGGGAAGTGTGAGGTCAGAGGCACAGGAGATGGGTAGGACATGTTTGAGGGCCCTGTCAACCACCGTGGGTGGGAAACCGTGGTTCAGGAAGGAGGAAGAAATGTCAGAATTATTGTTTAGGAAAGTAACATCATTGAAAGAAGATGTGATGGCCTTGAATTAGCTGAGAGAATGTGATGGAGTCCTTACATGTAGCAGGGTGTGAGGCTTTGTAATCCAGGTAGTTGTGCGAGTCGGTTGGATCGTAATGAATATTGGTGGACAGTCTATCACTAGAACTTGAGACAGAGAGGTGAAGGGAGGGAAGAGAAGTGTTGGAGATGGACTATGTGAAAGTGATGGAGGGGTAGAAATTGGAAGCAAAATTGATACATTTTTACAGGCTCAGGCGAGAGCCTGAAGCAGTACCGAAGTAATCATCGATGTACTGGAGAAAGAGTTGTGGGATGGGTCCTGAGTAAGACTGGAACAAGGGATGTTCCACATATCCCATAAAGAGACAGGCATAGCTGGGACCCATGTGGATAATTTAAGGGGAAATTGTTCAGTGAGAGAACAAGTACAGCCAGACAGAGGAGAGTGGTGGTGGATGGGGAGTGTTCGGGTCTCTGTGCAAGGAAGAAGCAGAGAGCCATCAGACCATCCTGGCAGGGGATGGATATGTAGATGGATTATACGTCCATGGTGAAGAGGAGGCAGTTGGGGCCAGGGAACTGGAAAATGTTGATATAATGTAGGGCATCAGGGGAATCGTGGATGTAGATGGGACAAGACTGGAGAAAGTGAGAGAGAATGGTGTCAAGGTAGGAAGAAATTAGTTCCGTGGGGCATGAACAGGCTGACATGATCGTTCTACCGGGACAGACCTGTTTGTGGATTTTGGGGAGGAGGTAGTAGCCTGCTGTCTAAGGTTGGGAGACTATGAGGTTGGAAGCTGTGGGATGAAGATCCCCAGAGGAGGTCAGGTCAGTGACCGACTTGGAAACAATGGCTTGATGTTTTGTGGTGGGGTCATGGATCATATGGAGGGAGGAGGAAGTGTCTTAAAGTTGGCGCTCAGCCTCTGCGAGGTAGAGATCAGTGCAGCAGACAACAACAGCATCACCGTTGTCAGCAAGTTCGATAACAAAGTCAGGCATGGGCCTGAGAGTATGGAGTGCAGCAACCTCAGAAGGAGACAGGTTAGAGTGGGTGAGAGGAGCAGAGAAATTGAGGAGGAGGAAAGTGTGAGGGCAGAGGCGTGGGAGATGGGTCAGACATGCTTGAGGGCCCTGTCAACCACTGTGGGTGGGAAACCGCGGTTCAGGAAGAAATGTCAGAAGCATTGATTTGGAAAGTGGCATCTCTGGAACAGACGTGATGGACTTGAAGTAACCGAGAGAATGTGATGGAGTTCTTACATGAAGCAGGGTGTGAGGAGCTGTAGCCGAGGTAGCTATGCAAGTCCGTTGGATTGTAATGGATGTCGGTGGCAATCTATCACCAGAAGTTGAGACAGAGAGGTCAAGGGAGGGAAGAGAAGTGTCAGAGATGGACCATGTGAAAGTTATTGAGGGGTGGAAACTGGAAGCAAAATTGATATATTTTTCCAGGACCAGACAAGAGCATGAAGTGGCACCGAAACAGTCATTGATGTACCGGAGAAAGAGTTGTGGGATGGGTCCTGAGTAGGACTGGAACAAGGAATGCTCTACATATCCGATAAAGAGACAGGCATAACTGGGGTCCAAGTGGATACTCATAGTACACCTTTTATTTGCAGAAGTGAGGCGATTTAAGGAGAAATTGTTCAGTGAGAGAACAAGTTCAGCCAGACGGAGAGAGAGGTGGTGGCTGGGGATTGTTCGGGTCTCTGTTCAAGGAAGAAGCGGAGAGCACTCAGAACATCCTGGCAGGGGATGGAGGTGTAGAGGGATTAGACATCCATGGTAAAGAGGAGGCGGTTAGGGCCAGGGAACTGGAAATTGTTGATATGATATAGAGGATCAGGGGAATCGAGGATATAGGTGGAATGAGACTGGTGAAAGTGAGAGAGAACGGGGTTAAAATAGGAAGAAATAAGTTCCATGTGGCAGGAACAGGCTGACACGATCGGTCGACCGGGACAGACCAGTTTCTGGATGTTGGGGAGGAGGTAGTAGCTTGCTGTCTGAGGTTGGGAGGCTATGAGGTTGGAAGCTGTGGAGAGAAGAGGAGTTCAGGCCAGTGACCACCTTGGAAACAATGGCTTGATGTTTGGTGGTGGTGTCATGGTCCAGGGGGAGGTAGGAGGAAGTCTGCGAGTTGACGCTCAGCATCTGCAAGGTAGCGGTCAGTGCTCCAGACAACAACATCACCACCGTTGTCAGCAGGTTTGATAACAAAGTCAGGGTTGGACCTGAGAGAACGGAGTGCAGCAACTTCAGCAGGAGACATGTTAGAGTGGATGAGAGGAGCAGAGAAGTTGAAACAGCCGATGTCAATCTGACAGCTCTTAATGAAAAGATCAAGAGCATGTAAGAGGCTTGTGGGAGGGATCCAGGTGGAGGGAGAATACTCGAGGCGGGTGAAAAGTTCCGTTGAAGGTGTTGGGGGAGAGCGGGGGGCGGAGGGGGAGTGCCAGTGGGGGTGGTGGACCCCTGCCCAAAGAAGTGAGCACGGAGGCAAAGTTGGCGGAAGAAGAGCTCAGCATCGTGCCGAGTCCAGAATTCACTGAGGCAAGGGTGTAAGGGTATGAACCTGAGTCATTTACTCAACACTGAACGTTCAGCATCAGAGAGGGGAAGGTCAGACGGCATGGTGAATACACGGCTGGGGCAGGGATTGGAAGAAGGAATGGGGTCAAAGGGATGGAGGGTCCTGGATAGGCTTTGATGTCAATGATTTGTTGGAGCTTGCGCCCCTCAGCACCTGAACTAAAGAGACAAGGTTTATTTTTAAGGCCCCGGATAAGGTGAAGTATACAATGAAACTGGGGACAAGGACAGCTTTGTGATAGGGTAAGTTGGTGGTGCTGGACAGAAAGGTCGGGTGTGATCATATGACAGCGCATGGCACTGAGTGTGGATCTCAGGATGCAGTGAGAACAGCAGCCCGAGGAGGGTTGTATGTCCCGGTGATACCTGTAACCCTTGGTGGTTTCAAAACATGAGGGACGGAGCTTCAGTTAGAACCACGAGGGGTAAATTGGAGACAGGGACAGTCACTGGGGAAGGAAGTAAAGCTGTGAAAGCCAGTTTTGCTAAACACCTTGTCAAACACCAGAAGGGAAATGGAAAGCAATGAAGGTGAACAGGGCAAAAGAGACACGCGGAAATCATGTCAGAGTGAAGAGCTGTACTTCTGCTAGGTAGGCATTCCTGGAACAGAAGCGGCCGTCAACTAAACACTAAGTTAAAACCTAAATACTGCAGATGCTGGAATTCTGAAACAAAAGCAAAAATTGCTGGGAAAACTCAGCAGGTCTGACAGCATCTGTGGCAAGAAAGACAGTTAACATTTCGAGTGTGCCTGACTCTTCTTTAGAACTAAAGAGAAGTGGAAACTTTTTTTTTCCCTCTCCACAGATGCTGCTCGACCAGCTAATTTTTTCCAGCATTTTCTGTTTTTGTTATGTATAATTAAACATGGAGCAACTGAGACAAAGGGAGAGGCGACCAGAAGGAAACATGTCACTAATTTGCTGAATTTATGGCAGAAATTTCATAATTATACGCAGGAGACAAGAATGAGACGGAATAACTCCTGTTGTTTGTCGGTGCGGGGTAGCATTCCACGTGAGGCATAATACATCACAAATTAACGTCATCAAATTTTGAAACTGATGGAGTAAACGGAACTGCGTAACCAACAGGATTCGAGCCTACGCGGGGAGACTCCGATGCACTTTGTAGTCCATCGCCTTAACTGCTCGTCCATGAATACAGTATTTGGTAGTGCAAATTATCCTAATTTTGGCTCAAAACAAGTCTCAGGGCAAGACTCGCGATGTGATTTTGCCTTGTTCTGCTGAATTTAAATGCATTTCAACACTTTGCTGCTTGCATGGATCTGTTATTTTCCTCATTTCGGCTGAATGTGATCTGATCTGGGAAGATTTTTATAGTTCATTTTTCTCAAAAACAGCATGTTTACCTGTGGGTTATTTTTCAATGTTTTTGAAATGTAAAGGAGAATTAAATATTCAGAAAAAAAAACCCTTCACGATTGAAGTCAGATGCAGCCGGATAAATGAACAAGAATAGAGGAACATGTAAACAGATCTTTAAATAGCAGATTCATGAAATTAATTTCCATTCAATGCACAAAATCAAAACCACATCCAAATGATCCTTCGTCATTTCAACTACATTTAGGTATCCTTCCCTGGCGGCCTAATGGTTAGGAATTCCACAGTTTTGGTTCGAATCCATTCATAAAAGTGCATTTTACAAAACAGCTAATATGTCAGATCACATTTGTCGATGAAGGACAATTGTGTTCACCCTAAGAATAGCTGCCGCACATGGAAGCAGATTTCTATCAAGTAATAAGGGGCCTTTCACGTGTCAGGAGAAGCTGATAACATCGACACGATGTAAACACCCATGTTTTTGGTCTCAGCTCAAAGAAAACGTGAAGAGAGGCAGTGAAATGTTGATTCCACTGAATTCCCTACGACAAGTGTCCCAACGTTCAAATCCACACAAGTCACACAGGGAAGAATATACATTACATTTTTTTAAAATTCCTGAATCAACTTGCGAATTTCCTTCCCGCAATTTTCAGCAGGAGATCAGTCTCTTTCGGTACATTTGAATGGAAAGGGACAGCCCTCCGGCTCTCGAAAGCTCCATTCCAATTCTGTGAATGGGGTAAACTTTGTTTGGACGGAGTATTACGAGTTCCCATAACCACATAACTCTTAAGACCACAGCCCTAGAAGGCAACATTCATTGACAAATTGACAAGGTTACACCGCTAACAGGTATACCCAGGCACTAGCACCTCTGGGCAGATATACACAGGGAGACAACAGATGCACACAGGTACATAGGGTTACTACAGCCTATGTAGGGCTACCTACGGCTACCACGGTTGCACAGGGATACACAGGAACAACACAGCTGGACAGGGGTGCACAAAACCTTGCACAGCTGGTTGGAATACTCAGGGGCTGGCACAAATTGGAGACGGATGCTGAAGGATTTTAGATTTTTAATTTCCTATCAACAAAAAATAATTATAAGATGCAAATAAAACTTATCACATTTTTCTTCATTTTACGGGATGCCATTGTCATTGCCACGGTGATCATCTAATGCCCATCCCAATTTGCCCATGAGGAGGCGGTGGTGAACTGCCTTCTTGAGCCGCTGCATTTGCTGTACTGTAGGCACATCCACAGTGTTGTTAGGGACGGAGTTCTAGGATTTTGACCCAGTGACAGTGGAGGAACGGAGATGTATTTCCAAGTCAGGAATGCAAGTGGCCTGAGAGGGACTTCCAGGTGGTGGTGTTCCCATCTGTCTATTGCGATGTCCAACTAGATGTGAGAGGTCGTGGGTTTGGAAGGTGCTGCCAAAACAGCCTTCAGGATTTTCTGCAGTGCGTCTTGGAGATGGCACACACTGCTGCTGCTGTTTGTCGGTGGCACAGGGAATGAATGTTTGTGAAAGGGGTGCAAAGCAATCAGGCTGCTTTTCCCCGGATGGTGGCAAGCTTCTTGAATGTTGTGGGAGCTGCACTCATCCAGGCTAGTGGAGAGTATTCCATCACACTCTTGATTGTGCCTTGTAGATGGTGGACAGGCTTTTGGGAACCAGGAGGTGAGTGACTCGCCACAGGATTCATAGCTTCTGACCTACTCTTGTAGCCACAATGGTTCGCCCAGCTCAGCTTCTGCCAGTTACGATTCCAAACAGTGAAGCATTTTCTTCCTGATTCCCATTGGTTCCAGTTTTGCTAGGGCTTCTTGATTCCACACTCGGTCAAATGCAGCCTAGATGTCAAGGGTAGAAACTCTCACCTGCCTTTGTTGAACATCTTCAGAAATGCTTTGATTCATTTATACCCCTTCTACCATATCCAGAGCAAATGAAGCTTCACACAGTATGATGACTTATTCTAGTTCTATATATGTAGACATGGACAATTTCCATTAATTACTTTGTAACCCATAACTCTAATGGCTTTGACGTAGATGCATGGTACGCCTGTTCTTCTTTCCAGTTTAATTGAAAATAATGCATCCAACAGATTGATGGGATGTGTCCAATGTGTGGGTGAAGAGAGTAAGCATGCTTTCTGCTTTTGTGCGCGGAATGTCATCTCATTTTCAGCGCACACTGCTGGCTTACAGCAATGAGAAATGTATAAATCTCCCTCTGTCGGTGCAGGGCCTCTTCATGAGCAAGTTGTCAACTGCGCATCTTCGCAGTGAACTTGGAAACGGGTTCCTCACAGCCCCAGCAGAGAAAGACAGAGCAGGTTAGCTCCAGACATGCCGTGTGCAGGCCCACTGCCATGTGGACTCAGGAACTGAACACACAGCTGTGGGAAAATAGCTCCACTGCGATATGGATGCCTCGGGAGAGCTAAAGACTATGCGAATAACCCGTCAAAATATCTGGACTGGAGCCCAAAGGCAGATTGATGTCTGAATATAGCACATTCCTGGCTACCTTTGCAACCAAGCTGGTGCCAAATGCAGTTTTCTGCATTGCTGCAAATTCAAGCGGGGAGGTCTAGAGTACCACCCTGCCGTTTGGGCAGCCCAGGATCTACATACTTTTTGCCAAACCTGAAGCCCTGGAGAAAGAGCACCCCATTTTCATTGCAGAATGTTAACACAACACGGGAAACAGTAGCTATGAGTGATAAGCCCAATTTAATTGCCATAATGAATGAGTGATACAGGCAGCCTCCGGCGTGGGCTGGACAAGTGTATCTCTCTGGTCATTGGCCACCCACCACATATCGGGCAGCGCCCAACTACCCACAACAGCCCAGCTGCTTCAATCGGTTCTTCTAGATTAGAGTCTCTCCACAACAAGTTGATAGAATCCATTGCTCCAGGCAAATAAATAAAACAAACTAAAATATCGGAGATGTCAACTCGTCGATTCGCAAACGGGAACGTCAGCACTATGCGCACGAATCAGACAGACAACTTGAAGTTGTTCGATAACACATGCAAGATAGCTCTGATCGACATGGAACTTAATAGGCTAAACAGCAACACAGCATCCCAACAAGAGAGAGGTTCGCGGAGAGTGGATCAGTGAAAGGAAAACATTGCACCTTGACCTGGTGGCGGACGTGCTCTGTAGAAACGTGTGATTGAGAAACTAGACTTTGCTGCAAGGAACTTGCTGCTCTCGATAATAGAACACACCACAAATGCGGCAGAACATATTCTCTCGATTGGTTCCTGAGATGGAATCTGTCCTTTCAAAGCTTGTTTTATTTTATTGAGCCAGGCCCAACCTGAAAAAGGAAACAGTGAAAGGAAACTCCCATATCTTAAGGAAACAAAAATTAATACTGAAATTTGGAAACCAAAACTTCTGTGCAAACTGAAACTCGTTGCGATGACGTAAAGGGAAGCAGAGACATCCAGGTTCGGCTGTGGAAGTGGAGGAGTCAAGTGGTTCAATGCAGAATATTCTTCCCACACCCATTCCTCTCCTACACTGCCGTCGGCAGGCTAAACATGCACATGAATAAAAATGGCCTTTATATGTCTGTGTAGTTTACAGTCTCCTTCATTTATGGCCGTTGTGTATCTATTTGCTGTCAGAAGGTTAAAATAAAGTGTTGCGTTGTCAGAATTGCTAGTGACTTAACAACGGCCTTTGTGCTAAACTATTTGGAGAATATCCAATTCTGGTTTACCTATGAACACAAATTGATCATTTACAATGTTCAAGCTAGGATTTTTTTTTTCGCCTGCCGGGGTAGCGGACTTTGGGTTCGGAAGTATTTTCTCTCTCTTACTTCCTTTTGTTTTCATATTGTTATTCAATTGACAATCAGATATAATTTAACAGCTACCAGAGCCCGCAGGGAACTCCGGGCTCACAACACTAAGAATCACAATGATCTAGAGGTGGAAAAGGGAAGGAAATCCATTATTATCCTGTTCACTGTATCAGGCAGTTTTATAGTCTTGTGGCTGACAGCTGCCGTCTGTTCTGTAACTCACAACTTAGCCGTGCATTACCGACCCGATTATATATGTTTCACATACATCGCTTCTCAATCAGGTTACATGCTGATGTTTTTGATACCCTCTACAAACACGTGTGTTCATGCAGCTACACAAACTAAATTCAGGGAAGAACTGAAGAAGGAGGTTAAATCTGTTTGGGCCGTTATTCGGGTATTGGCTAGAAAGGTGAAAAACCGAACCCATGTTTCCTGTCCTAACTTGAGTTCAATTAATGCCCCTGTTCTAATTTATATTGACTCTCTTTCTACTACGACGTAAATAAATTGTTCTTGTGAAATTGAAAACATTTCCTCAACTTCCTGCCGTGCGGTGTCTGCTGCTTTCCCAATGTGAACATCGTGTTTTCCTGTTAAAACAACACATTAACAAACAAGATTCATAGAAAACAGTCAGAATTCAGCTTCAGGAGTGGATGAGGACTCGGGGACAATGTGTTCTACTTACATTGTGAGTCAGTTTCTTGAATGTATCGGTAACATTTATTGACATTTGTTTGCTGGAGTTTCGGCTTGTCTCATGGCCGAATGGATACGGCGTTTAAGTCCCGTTTATCATGCACCGTTATGAGGAGATTGTAGATTCCAGTCCTAATATGGTCGTTTTATGCAGAAAAAACTGAATGAAATTAAATCGCGTTAACGCTCATTAGCTGAAGGCCCTGCTTTTCCTCCCAACCTGGCTCTCTATTAACATACATTTCAATCTATTTCTGACCATGTTGTTCACCGGTTTTGAAGTTTCTTCGTTATCTAACAAATCAGCATTATTCAACTGATCTGGATAACTTATTTGTATTTCCAGGCTTTGTGTCAATGGATTAAATGAAATGCATTCTCGAGTTAAGAAGCTGAGAGAAGAAGATAATCATTTCAATCACGGTTGCTGCGGGCTGTGTTTGAGCATTCACAACGAAACCCATGTACAACAAT
Source organism: Carcharodon carcharias (assembly GCF_017639515.1). NCBI lineage: Eukaryota > Metazoa > Chordata > Chondrichthyes > Lamniformes > Lamnidae > Carcharodon > Carcharodon carcharias. The sequence continues at coordinate 887,233 of NW_024470595.1, read as the reverse complement.
CATGTACATCAACCTAGACCCTCGGTCACCACAACTGGACACGTGCAACCTTGTTACATGCCGGTACAAAACATCAGGCATAATAGTCGGTACAAAGCATGGGGGAATTGCCTGGAATCATTCATTACCTTCGCGTCTTGAGCCGTTTTCTAATCTCCCAGTCTCTGTAGAAATGAGACCCGTGAATCATAAAACCCTGGTGTCCCAGGAGGAGGCCTGTCGGACGCTGTCGACGGTCAGGACTGAGGTAGTGCCGAATTGTCAGGGGTCAGGAATACGGGGGCGCTGCTATGTCAGAAATGAGGACTGCAGTACCGCTGCATTGTCAAAGGATCAGGATTGAGGCAACGCTGCACTGTCAGAGAGTCAGGACGGCAGTACCGCTGCATTGTCAAAGAGTCAGGATTGAGGTAGCGCTGCAATGTCAGAGAGTCAGGACGGCAGGAACGCTGCACTGTCAAAGGATCAGGATTGAGGCAGCGCTGCAATATCAGAGAGTCAGGACGGCAGGAACGCTGCACTGTCAAAGAGTCAGGTTTGAGGGAGCGCTGCATAGTCAGATGGTCAGGAATGAGGGAGCGCCTCACTGTCAGAGGTTTGGGAACGAGGGAGCACCGCACAGTCTGTGGGTCACAACTGAGAGAGTTCTGCAAAGTCAGTGGATGGGTACGGAGGGCCTGCTGCATAGTTAGTGGCTAACGACTGGATGAGCTCTGCACTGTCGGAGGGTCAGCTCTGAGGGAGGGCTGCATTGTCAGCGGTTCAGGACTGAAGGAGGGCTGCATTTGCAGAGGGACAGGCTGAGGGAGTGCTACCTTGTCTGAAGACCAGGATTGAGGAAGCGCTGCACTGTTAGAGCATTTGGATTGAGGGAGCTCTGAACTATGTTTGAGGATTGAGGGAGCGCTGCACTGTCAGATGCTCAGGACTGAAGGAAGCCTGCACTTTCAGGGAGTTAGGATTGAGAGAGCGCTGCACAGTCAGAGGCCAGGCCTGAGGTGGCACCGCGGTATCATGGGGTCAGGCCTGATGGAGCAATGCACTGTGAGTGTGTCAGGAATGGAGGAGCGCTGCACTGTCAGAGGTCCTGGACTGATAGGGTGCTGCATTATCAGAGGTTTACGCATGAGAGAGCGCTGCTTTGTCAGAGGGTCAGGAATCAGTGAGTGCTGCAGTATCAGAGGGTCAGGACGAGCGCTGCATTGTCAGAGTGTCAGGAATCAGGGTGTGCTGTACAATCAGTGGGTCGGACTCAACGAGCTCTGCACTGTCAGATGTCAGGACTGAGCGAGCTCTGCAATGTCATCGGGTAGGGGCTCAATTAGTGCTGTAGTCTTAGGGAGTCACGACTGGAGGAGTGCTGCACTGTCAGAGGGTCAGGTCTGTTGGGGGACTGCATTGTCAAGGCTGAAGGAGCACTGCACTGCCAGAGGGACAGGCCTGAGGTAGCGCTGCATTGTCTGAGAACCAGCAATCAGGGAGTGCTTCATTGTCAGAGGGCTTGGACTGAGGGATCGCTACACTGTCAATGCGTGAGGATTGAGGGCGTGCTTTGTTGCCAGATGGTCAGGATTGATAGTGAGCTGCACTGTCAGTGGGTGAGGAATAAGGGAGTCGTTCAATGTCAGATGGTTAGGACTGAAAGAGCACTGCACTGTCAGATGCTTAGGACTGGGGGAGCGCTACACTGTCAGATGCTTAGGACTGGGGGAGCGCTGCACTGTCAGGTGTTAAGGGCTGAGGGTGCGCTGCACTGTCAGATGTTAAGGGCTGAGGGAGCACTACATTTTCATGGGGTTAGCATTGAGGGGCACCGCATGGTCAGATGCTAAGCCTGAGGTGACACTACAGCGTCATATGGCCAGGGCTGATGGAGCGATGCGCTGTCAGGGGCTCATGAATGGGGGAGCGCTGCACTGTCAGAGGGTGGACTGATCGAGCGCTGCACTTTGACAGGTTTGGGCATGAGGGAGCTCTGCTTTGTCAGAGGACATGAACCAGGGGATTGCTGCACTGTCAGGAGGTACTGACTGAGACAACACTGCACTGTCAAAAGGTCAGTGTTGAGGGAGTGCTGCATTGAAAGGGGTCAGGACTGGTGGAGTGCTGTACTGCCAGAGGGTCAGGACTGAGGGAGCACTACATTGTCAGAGGGTGTGGATTGTTGGAGCGCTACACTGTCGGATGATAGGGACTGAGGTATTTCGGCAGTGTAAATGTGACAGGGCTAAGGAAGGTTGCACTGTTGAACTTCAGGACAGCAGCAGCATTTCACTGTCAAAGCTTCAGGGCTGAGTGTGCGCTGCACCATCAGAGAGTTTGGACTGAGGGAGAGCTTCACAGTTAGATGGTCAGGATTGAGAGAGCGCTGCACTGTCACAGGGTCAGGACTGAGGGAGCGCTGCATTGTCTGAGGGTCAGGACTGAGGCGGTGTTGCACTTTGAGATTCTCATGACTGATGGAGCCCTGTGCTGTTAGTGGGTGAGGACTCGGGGAGTGCTGCACTGTCAAAGGGTCAGGGCTGATTGAGCGCTGCACTGTCAGAGGGTCAGGACTGAGGCAGTGTTGAACTGAGAGATTCTCACGACTGAAGGAGCCCTGTGCTGTTAGTTGGTGAGGATTCAGGGAACACTGCACTATCAGGGCTTTAGGAATGAGAGAATACTGCAGTTTCAGAGGGTCAGGAATAAGGAAGCGCTATGCTGTCAGTGGGTCAAAACTGATGGAACGCTGCGCTATCAGTGGGTGAGGACTCAGAGAGCATGACACTGAGAGTGCATCAGGACTGATTGAGAGCTGCACTGTCAGAGACTTAGGCATGAGGGAACGCTGCACTCTCAGAGGGTCAGGAATGAGGGAACACCACACAGTCAGTGGGTCAGGACGGAGGGAGTGCGACACTCTTAGAGTCACGACTGGAGGAGCACTGCACTGTCGTTGGGAAAGGACTGAAGGAGAGCTGCACTTTCAGAGGGACAGTACTGAGGGAGCATCACATTGTCTGAGATCCAAGACTAAGGGAGTGCCACATTGTCAGAGAACCAGGACTGAGGGAGCGCCACATTGCCTGAGAACCAGGACTGAGGGAGCGCCACATTGTCTGAGAACTGGGACTGATGGAGTGCCACATTGTCTGAGAACCAGGACTGAGGGAGCGCCACATTGTCTGAGTACCAAGACTGAGGGGGTGCTGCATTGTCTGAGAACCAGGACTGAGGGAGCGCCACATTGTCTGAGAACCAGTACTGAGGGAGTGCTTCATTGTCTAAGAACAAGGACTGAGGGATTGCTGCACTGTCAGAGGATTTGTACTGAGGGAGTGCTGCACTGTCATTGAGTGAGGATTCAGCGAGCTCTCTCCTGCCAGGTGGCCAGGATTGAGAGAGTGCTACACTTTCAGAGGGTCAGGTCTGAGGGAGAGCTGTATGGTCAGAGAGTCAGGACTGAAGATGTTGCACTATCAGGGTCTCACTGCTGAAAGAGTGCTGTGCAGTCAATGGATGAGGACTCAGGGAGCGCTGCACTGTCAGAGGGTCAGGACTGATCAAGCGCTGCATTGTCAGATGGTTAGACATGAGCGTAAGATGCACTGTCAGAGGGTCAGGAATAAGGGAGTGCTTTGCTGTCAGATGATCAAAACAGAGGGAGAGCTATACTCCCAGTCAGGCAGAAATGAGGGAGCCCTGTGCTTACAAAGCATCAGGAAAACGGGAGCGCCGCACAGTCAGTGGGTCAGGAATGAGGGAATGCTTCACTGTCAAAGTTGCAGGAATGAGGGAGCGCCACACAATCAGTGGGTCAGCGCTGTCAGAGGGGAGCTGAGTGCTGGACCGAGCTCATAAACTGATCCTATTCCGCTCCTTAATAATTCCACTCTGAACTGGAACACTGCAGGCAAATTTTTGAGCATAAGAGGAATAGCCAGTGAACATTTCAGGAACTAAATTCAGAGAGAGAGATAGAGACAGAGGCCTAAATAGAACAAATGGAAGAAAGCTGAAAGCTTTGCTGAAGTCCAAGTAGACTACATCAATTGCATTGCTCTCATCTGCAAACCTGGTGACCTCTTCGAAAAATTAGCCCACCCAACAATTAGCCCTCTCACAAACAGATTTCAGGTTAATCCATCTATTTCTAACCTATAACCTTCTTTTCCTAATTACTTGATTACAAACTGTAGATAAAATACTAAAGGTATTAAAATTATCAGAATCAATAACACAAACCTTTGAGCTGCCCCCAAGAATACATTTAAACCCTTTCCCAGTAAAACGTGGTAACTATTGACTTTGATTCATCCTCCCCATCTGCAGATCACCTCACACAATTCTAACTTATTGGAATGTCGTAAGTACATACAGTTCAAACAAGAGTTTATGCATGGACTTTAAAGATTCTCCAGCTCTCTTCACCTGCATCCACCTTATGGATATTTTCTAAATCAAAATCCCTTTTCATTTAAATTTTCCTCCTCCTGGTAGATACCAGTATGTTTAATTGTACCCTGATTCTTCTAAAGTCACTTTTTCTGTGGAATATCTGTTTTATGCCTTGGTGATTTATAATGTTTTATCACACTACTGATCACATTAATCCATTCATGTGGTTCTGTTGCCAAGTATCTGAGCAAGTCTGGGGCCCATTCTTCAGTGCAGGAGCATCATGCATTTCCACATGTTAGTTACTGCACACTAACAAATCATATCTGCACACTCAAACCGATAATGCAATATAATGCCATCTAATACAAGCCACTCTTCACTCTTAGGTAATCTTACCAGAAGTTGTTCAGGGGCAAGGGGGTGATGGGAGGAGGGGGTGGCATCTGCCCATAGATATTTGCTAATCCCCCCAGTTTGCTGCAATGCCTGAGGAAGTGGGCAGACTAACAAAAGGAGTTTCCTTAAATCATTCAGAGGCAAAGACACAAAGAAATCAAGATAAAGCTGTCAACGTTTCAGTTTCATCTACACCTTCCTTACTGTCATTAAAATGTACATAGATCCATTATGCATTGATGTATTCCATTCAACTATAGCCAGGAAGAGTTATTCTTTTCCAGTTGTTGGTATGATTTTTCTCTTATATTCTAAGTGGGACATCCCATTAATTACTATTCTCTCTCATGCAAGAGCTTTGGAGGAAGTTATCATCCAATAATATTCACACAACATGGTATTATACTTCAGAGACAGAAGTTTTTGCAATCAGTTTAGGGATAACTCCCAAATCTCCTGTTGTCAAGCAGTTTGTCTTGAAAGATAACACATGGGATGAAGCCAAATCTTTAAAAGGGAAAGTTTTTAGTTCAATAATCACTGTGCTGTCAGTGGAAAGGGTGAACTTCTCTGCTTCCTTTCAAAAGGGTGGAGCAAACATTCTCAAATTTGCACAACTGTGTCAACTTTTTGTAATCAGGTAAAAGGCAAACCAGAAACTATTTTAATCTTTGGTTTTTCCACTCCTTCTGGAATTTTTCTCAGCTTTGCCCAAGAAACAAGTTTTTTTTTTGCTCTTTCATCAAACACCTTTCCAAATGCCTGTAATATTACTGGAAATAAAACTAAAACAGCTAGCTTTCACTGGAAGAGAAAACCTTCAACGTTGTTAGACCAATAAGAGTAAAAGCTGGCGGAGCTTCCCAGAGCTTGTGTGCGGCAAAGAAATGGGCCTGAATTTGATGCTCTGTGTCTGGCTGGTTTGTCGGCGGTTGGCCGGGCAGGGGAAGGGGGGCGGGAAGGAGGGGGGAGGGGATGGTTCAGTGTTAAATATCACACAGTTTTCCCACTGCATTCACGCCTGCCCGATCTTCAGCAATTTAATGCTGGGGTGGACGAGGTCACAGATGGGCTGCCCACCCCTGCCCCAATTGAGAAACATAGGAAACAGGAGCAGGACTCGGTCATTCGGCCCTTCGAGCCTGCTCCACCATTCAGTATGGTCATGGCTGGTCCTCTATCTCAACGCCATCCTCCCGCTCTCTCCCCATAACACTTGGCACCTGCAGAGCCCAGAAATCTATCAATTTCCTTCTTAAATATCATCATTCGCAGTTCTGTTGAAGGGTCATGAGGACTCGAAACGTCAACTCTTTTCTTCTCTGCCGATGCTGCCAGACCTGCTGAGTTTTTCCAGGTAATTCTGTTCTTGTTTTGGATTTGCAGCATCCGCAGCTTTTTGTTTTTTATCCTTCATAAATATATTCACTTAACGGCCCTTTCCTGCCCAGCCTCAATGTTTAAGCTGGGGGACTTCCCGTGTTTGGAGGATCTCGACAATGATCCAGTTCAGGACTTGGGCGAGGGATGTGGGCGGAGTGAAGGTTCCTCCATCAGGGGTGGGTATGGTGCTGTAGTGGTATTGTCGCCAGCCTAATACTCCCTAATCCTAGGCTACAGCTCAGGGGATACGGGTTCAAATCCCACTACTGCAGCTGGTGGAATTTGAATTGACTTAAACAAAATCTGGATTAGAAACTAGTCTCAGTAATGGTGACTATGAAACCAATGTCTATTGTTGTAAAGACCCATCTTGAGCACGAATGTCCTTTAGGGCAGGAAAACTCTCAACCGCCATCCTTACCTGGTCTGGCCTACATGTGACTCCAAACTCCTACATTACTCCAGAGTAATGTGGTTGACTCTTAAATGCCCTGGGAAGTGGCCTAGTCAGCTACTCTGTTCAGGGGCAGTTACAGATGGGCAATAAACTCTTTCTTTCCTGGGACACCCACACCCCATGAACGAATAAGGAAAATCTTTGCCCCCACACCTTAAGCCCGGTGCAAGGCCACCCTCCACCCGGCCTGAGGCCCCCAAAACTTACCTGTTGCTGGATTTTTGGGAATTAGGCTCTGGGAGCTGCTTCCAGTCCCGGTCAATTCCACTCCTGGAGCCTCAGGGACCAGAGACCGCTTGGCCAGTCAGAATAACCAGTAGTTCTCTGAGGCGGGACTTCCTCCCAGTGAGGGGCGGAAGTTCCACCTGCAGCCAATTGACGCTCATCCCAGAGTGAAATGGCTGAGGGGCAGTGGGAGTTGGTGGGGGTGGGGGTGGGGGTGGGGGGGTTTGTTCACCACCAACTCTTTGGATGGCGGGAATGGAATCCTGGCTGTGATCATAGGAAATAGCGGAGCAGGCTGGACGGGCTGTGTCGTTTACTCCTGCTCCTATTTACTCTGTTCTTGTATTAAATTTCTCTGTAACTCTCCTTCAACTTGTGTCATTTTACTTTGTTAAAGGCACCCTATAAATGGAAGTTAATGTTGTTGCTGTGGTTATGTATCTTTTATGTTTTAATTATTGTCGTTAATGATGAAGTGACGAGAGTATCTGAACCGCCATTGTGGATAACCATTAGGAAACGGCTGTTACTGGCCAGGGTCACCGATTCCTTCCTAACCTGGTTAATAATCTTAGAGACCATGGGAAAGGGAGCAACAGTTCAGACCTTGTGAGTGTGAGAATAAAACAGGACTAACAGGAAGAGTCCCAATCATACAGCTCAGAGGCAAGAAAGAAGCAGAGAGTTCCTATTTACTGTCTAGTGTCATCCCCAAGACACCAGGGAAGAACAACCCAGGATGTGGAAACAGGAAAATCCTGTTCAGCTCCCTTGACCCATTTAATAAGGAAAGTACCCGAGTCAGGACTTGCGCAGGATCCTAACACGCATCTCCTCACAAACGTCCCATTTCTGACCATCTGGAGACAGGAAGATTTGGGCCCATGGAATTTACAAAAGAATATTTCAATACAAAATAAGAAACTCTGAAATCAAAATAAGACATTATTAAAATAAAGGAGGGCAAAGTTCAAATCTCTCTGTGGAGAAGCTGGATTATCTTTTCAGGTCTAGAGAAGGTTCAGGGCCCTGAACTGTTAACCCGAACTTCTCCACAGATGTTTCAGGATCAGCCTGTCCAGCATTTTCAGATTTCTTTCTTTTTTTTATGTTTGTATTTCGCCCCCTTCTTTTTGGCTTTTATTTCCTGTGAAGCTATCAGCTTAGTTTTTATTGATATTTGTGTTCGTTTTATTCAGTCATGTAAACCTGAGAAATTGACAGAAATGGTGCTTAATGTCTAGTAAAGGATAACATGGTAAATTTACAACAATCCAATGAGTGAAGCAATATCGTTATTATTTCTCTCTTCTACTCATTTCTCAATATAAAATGTGGAACTATAGAGCATAATTAACAGACAGAAACTATTTGCTTACATTGCATATTGTGGCTGATTTTGTAACACTGACAGTAAATGTGAATCTGAGCCACTCTGTTACAGTTCTCGATGCCGGGCAGTAGATGTCCCCACACTCGGGAACAATGAAGTTTATATTGTTTCATAGTTTGCCATGGTGAGATTTGAACTCTTGATCTTGGGGTTACAAGCCCAGTACCATAACCACTTGGCTATTTAGGCCAAGCAATGTTTACAGCTCAGAGAAGAACACAACACAATAATTGTTCACATTGTATTGGGCAGGGGGAATTTGGGAATAATAGGGAAGAAGACTAGCTCTAGGTCCATTAAACAGGAGACACAACACACAATAATTGTTCAGATCTGGCAAAGAGAAATCGCGGCTGTAGCACATGTTTCTTACTGATCTCTATTGAGAAGGAGCTGGGCGGCAGTGCCATTTTCTTGTGGTCTCAGCTCTTCTAAGAGAGATGTGATGATGCTGAGAAGAGCCTCCAAGCTCTGAACTGAGTAAGTTACGTATTTTTATTTGCATCTTTTTGAGCATTGCTTTCTTTGCTTTCGCCGATTTCGCATGGCCTTGACCAAACATGGGGGTTGGGGGGAAGTGGTTGGTCTGGCAACAACTCATCCAAGAATCATGTCTGCAGCCGCAGAAAGGCCGGCCGTCTCCCTGAACTACAGAATCCCGAATTATTGCACCTCCTCACCCCCGGACAGCTGAACAATCCGTGGTACCATGGGTTTGGCTCTGGCTGCACTCCCCAGTTGATCTGTCATTCTCACCAGTATTCAGGGCTGAATAAATGTTGTAAAGCGAGATGCACTGAGGGGATTAGTGCACTACTGGCCTTGTCCTCCTTGACAGCCTGGAACTCACCCTTTCCCATGAGGAAAGATTGGATAGGCTGGTGTTGCTTTCTTTGGCACAGAGGACACTAAGTGACCATTTATTTGCGGTGTTGACATTGATGAGGGTAGAGCTGGAGTGGATCGGGAGGACCTATTCTGTATAGTTGCAGACAGGGTCACACAGGAATGTTAATTACACAATTAATAGCCAGGTAAGTAGCACAATGAATGAGAGGCTGCTAACTCAGTTTATCACCATCACAATGTATTCACTAGATCACTGATTATCAAATTATAGTTTAGAACAGTGTCTGATATTGCTGCAGATTGGGGAGATTCAGTTATTATGAACCATTCAGGAATCTAATTAATCAATTCTTTAGTCTGTCTCTGTAATACTGTTCTTTGGAGAAGAGGTTTGTCTTGGGATTTAGCCCATAACGGGGGATAGTAAATCGGCCGGGTTTTTTGGACTCGGCCTGATTCTCTTTTTCATTGTTTGTTGCTTTTCCCGATGAAGTGTCAATCCCTGGTGCTCTTTGTCTGTTCCTGCGGATACAACACATCCCAGCCACTCTAATACAAGAAGATATGTCGAGCTCCCTGGTGTCTGCATAAACATTTACCCCCCAACTTGATCCTCTGGTGAGAAACTGGCATTAGAAATCAGCAGCCTCACAGAAAACGTACAATTTCCATTTCAAGAATGTGAAACACCAGTTTTACACCCGAGTGACAAGTTCCACCCACTTCCCACCTGTGGCTGTTGCTGGTGAAGTCACCATAATTGTCGACTCAAATTACCCTGAGATGGAGCTGTTGGGGCAGCTTCTTGAATGATCGATGTGACTGTTTGATACAACTTAGCGGAATACTCGGGCAATGCAGAGGCCGTAAAAATGACAGATAATCACATTGGAGAGGGTCTGCAGTCAGAAACAGACAAGGCCAGATAGTTTCCTTCCCAGAAACATGGACAGATTAATGATCACTAGCAATAGCTTCTTTTTAAAAATCTAGCTTCTGTTAAACTGAATTGAAATTCTCAAACTGTCATCTGAATTTATGTTCTCTGGGTTATCAGCATAACACCTACATTGTTAGTCCAGGAACATAACCCAATACACAATCCTCCTCTGATAGTTGAAATCTACTCCATTAAATGGGTCACTTATCTCATTGCAATTCTTGGGCTGTGAGCGTTAGTTGGGTGTCAGTGACAGTATCAGAAAAGCATGTAAAAGCTTTTACAAAGTGTGTTTTTTTTTGTCCCTGTTACCTGTTCTTTCCACTGTATCGGTGTTAAACTCTCATTACTGAATGGTGGTTATGTTGACATTTTTGAGTTGATTCCTACATTAAACTTACATTAAATCTTATCTCTCTGTCCCTTCAGCTGTCAGTGTGGCCCCAGGAGATATCTAATACCAGATCATATTTTTTGTGTGAACCTGTTGTTCGAATCTGGTCATTACTGATTTCAAATTATTGGTTCCCATTCCTTGATTTTTTGAAGTCTGATGAACACAGTGAAACTTCACCATTTATTGTACCACAGTGAGGGGAGAATAAACAAACTGTATATGATGGGAAATGTAAAATAAATTATGAAATAATGGCATGTACAACAGGTCCATCAGTATCTGGAAAATAATATCAATCCAACAAAGTTACATCTTAAGGAACCTGACCCAGAACATCAAACTATCTTCTCTCTGTTTAAATGCTGGTGATCCTGCTCTGTGTTTAGACCACAATCCATGCATTAGGCCCGCAGAGGTTCCGGCTGTGGGTCCCTACATGGATCCTGTTCATTTACTGCAGTGTAGTTTCCACTGGGGCACTGAACTTCCACAACTTGTTACTCTTTGAGCAGGTGGGTGAATTTACCAGGTCAACTTCTTTATTTGACACACTCCAGTCCTCTTTGTCATTCCAGCTGTTTAGAAACTCATCCTTCAGTGTGTAAATTACAGCAATATCAATCGGGCAGAGTCTAAATTCAACACATTGTTTCAACAACTGATGATTTCTTAATTAGGGACGACCGAAAATCATTGATACTTTCAGTCCAATCCCTCGGTTACAGAATCCGCTCGAACCTCCCCAATAGGATACGCTCTCTGGGACACCCCATGCAGTGCATGTTTGTCTCTATTGAACAGTGGGATCTATCCCAGCTGAACAGACCCTGTACCCACCCTGAACCCACACAGGTTCACTTCCCATCAGGGTAACTGGGCAGTGATAATGAGCGGGAGCCCAAGGGGCTTTACCCCCAAACCCAGGAGTACTGAGTGTAATTGTCAAAGCCCCACTGCAGCCCAGACTGATCCCCACCCTGGGCCCTCCCTGTCTGTACATTTCCCCAGGGCCCCATTGGGGAACATTCAACCCCGGATATCCTGCAGAAGCTGCGCCTGTGGGGCAGGGCGGCTGAGTCTCGTGTCCCTGTTGCTGGGCCTCTGACGTCACAATGGGAGATGACGCTCACTCAGCTCGAACTGGAAACTGGGAAACGGCCAATAGGATTAAAACCTGGAGCGCGGCCGGTTAAAGGGGAGGGACAGAAACTGGGTTACAAATGTTCCTATAATGAGAACAGGAATGTTTATAAATCCAAAGGTCCACATTTCACACTCAGTCCAGATCTGGTTCCCTGCAGCGACTTCAGCTGATTTCCTCCATTGAAACTGAACTGATTGACAGGCAGCCTGAAAGAGATTAAAGATTAAAGAGGAATAAACAGATTGAACAACACTGTCAATAACAGGGAGTTAATGGGCCAAATCTCCTGCACTTGGGTCATCAGAGACCAGACATATGGGTGAAGATGGGCAGCTGGTCCCTGTCATGTCCTGACTCACGGGCCTACGTGGGAATTGCCCCAGAGGTTTAAATTTCCAGTGGGCAATACCCCTGCTGCCCGGGACCCTGTGTGAATGTCTCTGAATCTGAGTTAGAATCAGAGACTTGGGACAAATCCACAGGACTTACCTGGGTAGTTACCCAGGAAATGTTAGACTGTAAAACCTGGTCTAATACCTGGGTAACTCCACAACCGAGTTCCCCAATCACCCACCCCCAGCCCCCACTGACCATCATACTACACCCACACTACCCGATTAACCCCTCCAACCACTCCCACCAACCCGACTCCCTCCTGACCCTCCCAACTCTGTCCTTGACCAAATCTGACTAAACCCCCAGCTTTACAGCCCCACCCAACAACGCCGCTGACCCAGCCTCATTAGCCGTCAACCTGACCGCATTAACCCCCCAACCCCGCTGACCCCACCACTCTCCCCTGACCCGACTAGACTCTGCTCGGATGGAGATCCCCGGGGCGGGGGGGGGGTGGGTGGGTGTCACTGCTGAGGGTCCCGGGAGGAAAATGAAGCAGTATCAGTTTGGGAGAATCTTGTTGAGCAGCGGCAATCCGCTTTTCATTGCGGTTGTTTGATAGATTCAGGACAATTTATATTTTAAAATCCCATTTATATTTTAATTATTACGCTAAAAATTAACACAAACACTCACTCGATCAGATTCAGAGTCCTGCAGGTCGGGACGAGGCGGCGGAGAGTGGGGACTGATTGGTCTGTGAGGGAGTTTAATCCCAGGTTCAGGTCCGTCAGTGACCGGTTTGTACTGAGAGCGGAGGCGAGATCCTCGACACAAGAATCAGTGAGACTGTTACCATATAGACTAAGGATCAGCGGGAGAAAAATAACAGGAATCAGGGTAAATCCACAGTGTTTTGATGAAAACTATTAATAATAATTTCCAGTAAAAGACATTCCAAAAGCACAACATCCATTTATAAGGAAAAAGAAAACACTATTAATGCTGCAAATTAAATATAAATGTAATATACTGGAAATACTCAGAAGATCAGGCAAGTATTTGTGAAGAGAGAAACAGAGTTAAACATAGAAAAACAGAAACTAGGTACAAGAACAGGCCATTCGGCCCTTCGAGCCTGCTCCACCATTCATTATGATCATGGCTGATCATCCAACTCAATAGCCTGCTCCCGCTTTCTCCCCATATCCTTTGATCCCTTTCACCAAAAGAGCTATATCTAACTTCTTCTTCAAAACATACAATGCTTTGGCCTCTACTGCTTTCTGTGGTAGCGAATTCCACAGGCTCACCTCTCTCTGAGTGAAGAAATTTCTCCTCATCTCAGTCCAAAATGGTCTACCCCGTATCCTCAGCCTGTGACCCCTGGTTCTGGGCTTCTCCTCCATCGGGAATATCCTTCTTGCATCTACCCTTCTCGTCCTGTTAGAATTTTATATTTCTCTATGAGATCCCCCATCATTCTTCTGAACTCCAGTGAAAATAATCCGAACCAACTCAATCTCTCCTCACCTATCAGTCCCTCCATCCCAGGAATCAGTCCGGTAAACCCTCGCTGCACTCCGTCTATAGCAAGAACATCCTTCCTCAGGTAAGGAGACCAAAAATGCACACAATATCCCAGGTGTGGTCTCACCAAGGCCCTATATTATTGCAGCAAGACATCCCTGCTCCTGTACTCGAATCCTCTCACTACGAAGGCCAAAATATCATTCGGCTTATTTGCCGCCTGCTGCACCTGGATGCTTACCTTCAGCGACTGGTGTACGAGGACACACAGGTCTCATTGGGCATTCCCCTCTCTCAATTTATAGCCATTCTGATAATAATCTGCCTTGCTGTTTTTGCTACCAAAGTGGATAACCTCACATTTCTCCACATTATACTGCATCTGCCAAGCATTTGCCCACTCACTCAGCTTGTTGCAATCACACTGAAATATCTCTGCATCCTCCTCACAGATCACCCTCCCACCCAGCTTTGTGTCATTTGCAAATTTGGAGATATTACATTTAGTTCCCTCATTTAAATGATTAATATATATTGCAAATAGCTGTGATCCCAGCACCGATCCCTGCGGTACCCCACTAGTCACTGCCTGCCATTCGGAAAAAGACCTGTTCATTCCCCTATTCTTTGTTTTATGTCATTCAACCAGTTTTCGATCCATCTCAAATCACTACCCCGCTATAATTTTACACGCTAATCTCTTAGGCGGGACTTTGTTGAAAGTCTTCTGAACATCCAAATAAACCACATCCACTGGCTCCCCACTCATCAACTCTACTAGTTACATCCTCGTAAAATTCCAGTACATTTGTGAAGCATGATTTCCCTTTCGTAAATCCATGCTGACTCTGTCCAATTCTGCCACTGTTTCCCAAGTGCTCAGCTATTAAATCTTTTGTAATGGACTCTAGAATTTTCTCCGCTACCAACGTCAGACTGACATTAGCTCCCCTCCAATCTGTAGGAACTGTTCCAGAGTCTATAGAATCTCGGAAGATGACCACCAATTCATGCACTGTTTCTCGGGCTACTTCCTTAAGTACTTTGGGATGGAGATTATCAGACCCTGGGGATTTATCGGCCTTCAATTCCATCAATTTACCCAAGACCATTTCCCTACTAATGCTGATTTCTTTCAGTTCCTCCCATTCACTAAATCCTATGCTCCCCAACATTTCTAGTATGTTATTTGTGTCCTCCTTTGTGAAGACATAACCAAAGTATGTATTTAGTTGTTTGGCCACTTCTTTGTTCCCCATTATAAATTGCCCTGTTTTTGACTGTGAGGGACTTACATTTGTCTTCACTAATTTTTTTTCTCTTCACATACCTATAGAAACTTTTACAGTCAGTTTTTACATGCCCCACAAGCTTACTCTCGTACTTTATTTTCCTCTTCTTAATCAATCCTTTGGCCCTCCTTTATTGAATTCTAAACTGCTCCCAATACTCAGGTCTGTTGTTTTCTCTGGCCAATTTGTATGCCTTTTCCTTGGATCTAATGCTACTTCTAATTTCTCTTGTAAGTCATGGTTTGGCCACCTTTCCTGTTTTACTTCCGCGCACGACAGGAACAATTGTTGCAGTTCACCCAAACGCTCTTTGAATGTTTGCCATTGCTTATCCACCAAAACCCGTTTAAGTAACATTTTCCCAATACATCATAGCTATCTCGCCTCCTCCTGTGCCGTAACTTTTCTATTGTTCTATGCTTCTCATGAACGGGCACAGAAGAGCCTCTGGGGTCCACAAAACAATGCTTCTTTATCCATCACTGGTCACAGATTGTAGTCTGAAGAACGTGTTGGAATAAGAGCAGAATAACTAGGAGTAGGAGTAGGCCATTCAGCCCCAAAGCCTTCTCCGTCATTTGATAAGATGATGGCTGATCTGACTCTGGCCTGAACTCTCCTTTCCTGTCGGTCTGCCGTAACCCTCGATTCTCTTGTCAATCAAAAATCTGCCTTAACTCAGCCTTGAATATATTCAACAGCCCAGCCTCTATTCGCCTCTTGGGAAGAGAATTCCACACACTAACTAAATTTCTTCTCTTCTCCGTCTTAAATGGGGACGCCTATTTTTTTTTTTGAAACAGTGTCCCTGAGTTCTACTCCCAAACGATGAAAGAACCTCTCAGCATACACCCTGTCAAGTCCCCTCAGCGTCTTGTATGTCCAATAAGATCAAAACCTTTCCCCTTTCACCCCAAAGCCATGTCCTCTCGTGTTTAGCTCTCCTAATCTAAGTGGAAAGAGCCTTCTCGCATTTACTCTCTCTATACCCCTCATAATTTTGTAAACTTCTATCAAATCTCCCCTCATTCTTCTATGCTCCAAGGAATAAAGTCCTAACCTGTTTAATCTTTCTCTGTAATTCAACTCCTTAAGACCCGGCAATATCCTAGTAAATCTTCACTGCACTCTCTCAATCTTACTGATATCCTTCCTGTAGTTAGGCGACCAGAACTGCACACAATACTCCAAAGTTGGCCTCACCAATGTCTTATATAACCTCAACATAACATCCCAACTGCTATACTCAATACTTGGACTTATGAAGGCCAGTATGCTAAAAGCTTTCTTTACAACCTTGTCTACCTGTGACGCCACTTTTCGGGAATTATGTATCTGAACTCCCTTTGTTCCTCCGCACTCCTCAGTGCCCTACCATTTACTGTGTATGTCCTACCTTGGTTTGACCTTCCAAAATGTAACACCTCACACTTTAAAATTCTCCTTTATTTCTGAGCAATTGTTAGTATTTTTCTCTGTGAAGACAGACACAATGTATTTGTTTAATTTCTCTGCCATTTCCTTATTCCGCATTGTAAATTTTCATGACTTTGCTTGAAATGGACCCACATTTATTTTTACTAATATTTTTCTTTTTACATACCTATAGAAACATTTACAATCAGTTTTTGTTTTTCTTGCTAGTTTACTCTCATATTCTATCTTTTCTTTCTTAATCCCTTTCTATGTCCTCCTCTGCAGATTTCTAAAATGGCCCACTTCTCAGGCTACCCTTTTTTGGCAACTTTATACATCTCTTCCCTTGATCTAATACAATTCTTGATTTCTTTTGCTGGGACACATTGGTTGCTGGGTTTTTGTGCATCAAAGCAATGTATTTTTGTTGTAAACATGTCACATTTCAAAGCCTTGAATGAAAATTGGGTAAAGGCACCACTAAGATTCACACTCGGGATCTTCGGTTTACTAGACAGTCGTTGCAACTGCTTTATCCACAGCATCCACATAAATGCCAGCATACCAATTGTCTTCCTAATCACTTGCTCCACTGCATGCTGACTTTTAGTGATTCATGGACCAGTGTGCCCAGATCCCTCAGTACCATACAGTCTGCAGTCTTTCTCCATTCAGGTAATATACTGCTTTTCAATTCTTACAGCCAAAGAGGACAAATACACATTTTCTCACATTAAACTCCATCTGCCAATTTTTTGCCCATTCGCTTCACCCATCTAAATCCCTTTGTAGACTATTTATGTCCATTTGACAAGTTATTTTCCTACTTTTGCACCATAGGCAAATTTAGCTACCATGCATTCAGTTCCTTCACCCAAGTAATTTACACAGGTATTTGAGGCCCCAGCACTGACATCTGTGTCACTCCACTAGTACCAGTTTGCCAAACCGAAAATGGCCCTTTACCCCAACTCTCTGTTTGCTGTTAGCTAATCAATCGTCTATACATACTAACATGCTATAACCTGTATAACAAATTCTTATCTTGTTATCTTTGTTATCTTTGATGTGACACCTGATCAAATTGCTTTTGGAATTCCAAGTGCACCAAATGTGCAGATTCTCCTTCAACAATTTTTATGTAACTTCCTCAAAGAAATCTAATACATTCGCCCGATGTGATTTTCAATCCTCCTGGCCATCCGAGTCTAGAGAATTTTGGAAGATCAACAACCAATGAACCTACTATGTCTGCAGCCACTTCCTTTAAGACCCTATGATGAAAGTCATCAAGTCAAGGGACTTGTCAACCTTTGGTTCTAATAGTTTCCCTAATAACTTTTCCTTGTAACCCTGGTTGTTTGAAGTTCCTACTTCCTTTTTACCTGTTGATTTTCAACTATTCCTGGGATGTTTCTTGTGTCTTCTACAGTGAAGAGAGACACAAAATACCTGTTCAATGCTTCTGCCATTTCCTCATTTCCCATTATTAATTTCCCAGCCTCAACCTTTAAGGGACCAATGCACACTTCAGTATTCATTTCCTATTTAAATATTTGGAAAATATATTAAACCCATTAACGTCCCAATTGTCAGCGGGTTTTCATGGCCCATCCAACCTTACGTTGGGGGACCAGCCAATCGACCAGGTGACCTTTACATTCTTGATGAAACCTCATCCAAGGGAGGGATGAAATCTCCGTTAGGATTTATAATAAAAATAAATATCTGGGGTCTGTTTTTTTTTGCGAGACCTGCTTTCAGGTGCTTGATTGTGCTGCATGGACAGTTTTACAGCACTTTTGTGCTTTATTTTATTACTTGGAGGTCTGCAGCTCTCTGAAGCATCTGTCTGCCTTCAGGGAGCTCACTGGAAGCCCTCACCAGCACTTACAGTGAGGTCGGTGCTGCCCTCTTCCCTCCCCCAGTGGCAGTGCTGACCCTTTCCCCGGGTACGCTTCAGACTGGCTGCCTCTCAATTGGCCAAGCAGCGTAAGATCATGGTCGCAGGGCTGATCAGGCAGAAGCGCATTTCACATCCGCTCCCAGGCTCCCCGATCGTGCACCCAACAAGGGAAAAATTCAGGCCAGGTTAATGTTTCAGTTTGAGTTTACATTAGAACTGGGAAAAGCAGTGTCTTGACTGGTTTTAAGTGACAGTGAATTGGGAGGGTGGGGGTTACAAAATGGAAGTGCACCAATTATTAACTTGACAAAAGTGGGGAGGATACATGGCCTAAATAGCCAAGTGGTTATGGTACTGGGCTTGTAACCCCAAGATCAAGAGTTCAAATTTCACAAGGACAAACTATGAAACAATGTAACTTCATCTGAATAGGAACAAATAGAAATGGGTTTGTACACAAAAGAGTTACATGGCCTAAATAGCCAAGTGGTTATGGTACTGGGCTTGTAACCCCAAGATCAAGAGTTCAAATCTCATAATGGCAAACAATGTAACTTCATCTGAATAGGAACAGATGGAAACATGTTTGTACTTGAAAAAGTTACAAAACAAGTCACAGGACTCCACACCTTAAACCCATGTCAATTGTGTGTGGACATGATGGGAAAGGAATGGAGTTTGTGATGGGGAGAAAGATAATGGCTGTGAGGTCAGTATACAGTTTTAGCCTTACAGCGTTATATGGTACTAAGGATAACAGTGAACTTGGTCAAAAGGTTTTGCCCACCCAGCCACTGGCAATGCCCAGGCAGCAGCATTGGCTGTCAGAAGCTAACACTAGTAACAGTGCTTAAACATATTGTTAAATATTAAGTTATTCTAAACACAATCTCACACTGTCTCGTGCTTACTTCAGTATCTGTATTTTACAGTCCGATCTTCTCAGAGCTGCAGACAGTCGTTTCACTCCTGAATCTCCCAGTTTGTTATTACCCAGGTTCAGATCTGTCAGTGAGCGATTAAAAACAGAGGCAAGATCCTCAGCACAGGAATCTGTCAGATCGGTGTCCCATAGACTGGGGGGTGGGGGGAGGGTTAGAGAGGGAAAAAATAACAGGAATCAAAATCAGTTTTTTTCAAAGAACGTAACTGATTAAAATAATAATATACAGTGTGAAACATTCAAGAAACACAATTTCAAAACATAAAAGCAATCTATAATTGATGCTGTCGATGTGAAATATAAAGGAATGTTCTGTAAATAGTCAGCCTGGGAGACAGTATCTGTGACGGGACAAACAGAGCCCAGAGTCCCGCAGGCGGGCGCGTGCCTGACCCAAGCAGGCGTGGAATCGTGCGAGATGATGTGGACGAGCGTCCTGACGTCATCGCGCACTCATGCGATATTTCGCTTGGCGGGCACGCGCAAATATTGAAGAGCTCCCGCGGACAATGAAGTGAGAAATTAAACCCATTAACGTCCCAATTGTCAGCGGGTTTTCGTGGCCCATCCAACCTGACGTTGGGGGAGCAGCCAATCGACCAGGCGACCTTTACATTATTGATGAAACCTTATCGAAGGGAGGGATGGAATCTCCGTTAGGATTTATAATAAAAATAAATATCTGGGGCCTGTTTTTTTGTGAGAGCTGCTTTCAGGAGCTTGATAGTGCTGCATGGACAGTTTTGCAGCACTTTTGTGCTTTATTTTATTATTTGGAGGTCTGCAGCTCTCTGAGGCATCTGTCTGCCTTCAGGGAGCTCACTGGAAGCGCTCACCAGCACTTACAGTGAGGTCGGTGCCGCCCTCTTCCCTCCCCCAGTGGCAGTGCTGAGCCTCTCCCCGGGTCCGCTTGACACTGGCTGCCTCTCCATTGGCCAAGCAGCGTAAGATCATGGTCGCGGGGCTGATCGGGCAGAAGCGCATTTCACATCCGCTCCCAGGCTCCCCGATCGTGCACCCGACAAGGGAAAAATTCAGGCCAGGTTAATGTTTCAGTTTGATGAGCTTACATTAGAACTGGGAAAAGCAGTGTCTTGACTGGTTTTAAGTAACAGTAAATTGGGGGGAGGGGGGGTTACAAAATGGAAGTGCACCGATTATTAACGTGACAAAACTGGTGAGGGTACAAAACAAAGTTGGGGGCTTGGCCTAAATAGCCAAGTGGTTATGGTACTGGGCTTGTAACCCCAAGATCAAGAGCTCAAATCTCACAATGGCAAAACTATGAAACAAAGTAACTTCATCTGAATAGGAACAGATGGAAACATATTTTTTCGGCTTACGCCGATGACGTGCTCCTTATGTTTAGTGACCCGGCTGACCTGCGGAGGATGCGCGAGTGCCAGGAGGTCTACTCTGCCGCTTCTTCTGCCAGGATCAACTGGGGTAAATGTTCTGGACTCCTGGTCGGTCAGTGGCAGATGGATCCCCTACCCGAGGAGCTCAGGCCTTTCACCTGGAGCAGGACCAGCCTCCTCTACCTGGGGGTCCATCTCTGCCCCGCTGAGGAATCCTGGCCGGCAAACTGGCAGGAACTGGAGACGAAAGTCACCGCTCGCCTGCGGCGCTGGACAGGACTGCTCCGAGTGCTATCTTACCGAGGTCGAGTTCTGGTCATAAACCAGCTGATCGCCGCCATGTTGTGGTATCGGCTGGTCACTTTGACCCCTCCCCCGGACTTTGTCACAAGAATCCAGAGATTGTTAGTCGACTTCTTCTGGGACAAAAGATTGCACTGGGTCGCTGCCGAGGTTCTGAGTCTCCCGCTTAGGGAGGGTGGTCAGGCGCTAGTGTGCCTACGCACACAGGTGGCGACTTTCCGCCTTCAGACCCTGCAGCGATACCTCTACGTCGAGCCTCCTCCTAGATGGTGTGCCCTGATGACGTATTTCCTCCGTCAGGTGCACGGCCTGAATTATGACGTGCAGCTCCTGTTTATAGAACAGCTGGGCCTCGGTGGCTCCTTGCAGGCGTTGCCCGTCTTTTACCAGGACCTGATCAAAGTCTGGAAAGTGGTCGCCTCGCGACGCAGCTCTCCCCCGTCAGGAGTAGCGGCTATCGTCAGAGAGCCGCTGCTCAGGAATCCGCCCCTCCGTCCTTTTCAGTGGTTGGCGGAGAGGAGGGCTGTGGCCGCAGGGGTGACCAGAATCGGGGACGTGCTGAGTGGCGGAGGACTGGGCTGGATGCTCCCGCAGGAGTTGGCGCGACGCGCGTCTGTGAGTGTCCAGGTCGCAGCCGATGCCATCCAAGACCTGAGAACGGTCGTGCTCGGACCCGACGTTATTTTGGGTCTTGAGGCGGCCCAGGTGCGCGGTGGTCTTCCGTCTGAGCGTTCCCCTGTTCGGACGGAATTCCACATTGGCCCCAAGCCCCGAACCCTCCCTCGGGTGCTGGTGCCCCGCAATATGAGCCGCCTCGGGGACATGCCCTCTGTGCCTTTTGGCACGGCAAAGAGGAGCTTTTTGTACGGACTGCTGCTGCACACCTTCCATTTTCTCGCCCTTGTCCGTCGACCGGACACGCCCTGGCGTGCCTTGTTGCCGTCCGGCGGCGGAGGCCCCCGATGGGAGGCCCTCTACGGAGGTGTCCTCCCCCTTTCTATCGGAGACCTGGGTTGGAGGGTGTTGCATGCAGCAGTCCCTTATAATAAGAGGATGCATTGGTTCGCGGACTCTCAGGACACGTGCCCTTTTTGCGGTCTTGTGGAGTCCGTGGACCATGTATACATAGGGTGTTGTAGGCTGCACTCCCTTTTTAGTTATTTGAAAAACCTTTTATTGATGTTTTGTTTGCACTTCAGCCCCACGCTCCTGATCTATGGGCACCCGGTGCGGAAGGGGGTCGGGAAGGAGGAGGACCTCCTCGTGAACCTGCTCCTGGGCCTGGCCAAGTTGGCCATTAACAGGTCCAGGCAGCGGGCGATCGACGGGGGAGTCCCGCCCGATTGTTTGTCCCTCTTCCGCGGCTACGTTCGCTGCCGGATGTCCCTGGAGAAGGAGCACGCGGTGTCTGCTGGCACTCTCGAGGCCTTCCGTGCTCGGTGGGCACCGCGGGGACTGGGGTGTTTTGTTGACCCCTTTAATCACATTTTGATTTAAAGTTTGTAAGTTTCCTTTAAAACTTTGTTCTTGGTTTTACAGCTGACCTGAATTAGGGGCTGTGCCTGATTTTTTTTCCCAATTTTGTTGATTTGGTTTTCATTTAAAAGATTATCAAGAGCTCAAATCTCACAATGGCAAACTATGAAACAATGTAACTTCATCTGAAACAGATGGAAACGGGTTTGTACTCGAAAGAGTTACAAAACAAATCACCTTAAACCCGTGTCACTCGTGTGTGGACATGGAGGGAGGATGGTAAAGGAATGGAGTTTGTGGGGGGGAGAAAAATAATGGCTGTGAGGTCAGTAAACAGTGTTAGCCTTACAGCCTTATATGTGACTAAGGATAAAAGCGAACTTGGTCAAAAGATGTTGCCCACCCAGCCACTGGCAATGCGCAGGTAGCAGCAATGGCTGTCAGAAGCTAATACTAGTAACAGTGCTTAAATATATATTGTTAAATATTAAGTTATTCTAAACACAATCTCACACTGTCTAGTACTTACATCAGTTTCTGTATTTTACAGTCCGATCCCCTCAGAGCTGCAGACAGTCGTTTCACTCCTGAATCTCCCAGTTTGTTATAAGTCAGGTTCAGTTCGGTCAGTGAGCGATTAAAAACAGAGGCAAGATCCTCAGCACAGGAATCTGTCAGATTGGTATTCTCTAGACTAGGGGGTGGGGGAGGGTTCGAGAGAGAAAGAATAACAGGAATCAGAATAAATTTTCAGTTTTTTTCAAAGAACGTAACTAACTAAAATAATAATATACAGTGTGAAACATTCAAGAAGCACAACTTCAAAACATAAAAGCAATCTATAATTGAAGCTGTGGGTGTGAAATATAAAGGAATGTTCTGTAAATAGTCAGCCTGGGAGACAGTATCTGTGACGGGACAAACAGAGCCCAGAGTCCCGCAGAGGGGCGCGTGCCTGACCCAAGCAGGCGGGGAATCGTGCGAGATGATGTCGGCCGAGCGTCATGACGTCATCGCGCATTCGTGCGATATTTGGCTTGGCGGGCACGCGCAAACGTTGAAGAGCTCCCGCGGACAATGAAGCGGGAAATTAAACCCATTAACGTCCCAATTGTCAGCGGGTTTTCGTGGCCCATCCAACCTGACGTTGGGGGAGCAGCCAATCGACCAGGAAACCTTTACATTATTGATGAAACCTCATCCAAGGGAGGGATGGAATCTCCGTTAGGATTTATAATAAAAATAAATATTTGGCTCTGTGTGTTTTGTGTGAGACCTGCTTTCAGGAGCTTGATTGTGCTGCAGGGACAGTTTTGCAGCACTTTTGTGCTTTGTTTTATTATTTGGAGGTCTGCAGCTCTCTGAGGCATCTGTCTGCCTTCAGGGAGCTCACTGGAAGCGCTCACCAGCACTTACAGTGAGGTCGGTGCCGCCCTCTTCCCTTCCCCAGCGGCAGTGCTGAGCCTCTCCCCGGGTTCGCTTCACACTGGCTGCCTCTCCATTGGCCAAGCAGCGTAAGATCATGGTCGCGGGGCTGATCAGGCAGAAGCGCATTTCACATCCGCTCCCAGGCTCCCCGATCGTGCACCCGACAAGGGAAAAAATCAGGCCAGGTTCATGTTTCAGTTTGATGGGTTTACATTAGAACTGGGGAAAGCAGTGTCTTGACTGGTTTTAAGTGACATGGAAATTGGGGGGGGTGGGGGGGTGGTGAGTGGTGAGTATAAAATGGAAGTGCACAGATTATTAACGTGACAAATCAAGCTTGGCCTAAATAGCCAAGTGGTTATGGTACTGGGTTTGTAACCCCAAGATCAAGAGTTCAAATCTCACAATGGCAAACAATGTAACTTCATCTGAATAGGAACAGATGGAAATGAGTTTGTACTCAAAAGAGTTACATTTAAGGCCTAAATGGCCAAGTGGTTATGGTACTGGGTTTGTAACCCCAAGATCAAGAGTTCAAATCTCACAATGGCAAAACTATGAAACAATGTAACTTAATCTGAAACAGATGGAAACAGGTTTACTCAAAAGAGTATCAAGAGTTCAAATCTCACAATGGCAAACTATGAAACAATGTAACTTCATCTGAAACAGATGGAAACAGGTTTACTCAAAAGAGTATCAAGAGTTCAAATCTCACAATGGCAAACTATGAAACAATGTAACTTCATCTGAAACAGATGGAAACAGGTTTACTCAAAAGAGTATCAAGAGTTCAAATCTCACAATGGCAAACTATGAAACAATGTAACTTCATCTGAAACAGATGGAAACAGGTTTACTCAAAAGAGTATCAAGAGTTCAAATCTCACAATGGCAAACTATGAAACAATGTAACTTCATCTGAAACAGATGGAAACAGGTTTACTCAAAAGAGTATCAAGAGTTCAAATCTCACAATGGCAAACTATGAAACAATGTAACTTCATCTGAAACAGATGGAAACAGGTTTACTCAAAAGAGTATCAAGAGTTCAAATCTCACAATGGCAAACTATGAAACAATGTAACTTCATTTGAAACAGATGGAAATGGGTTTGTACTCGAAAGAGTCACAGCCCAATATGGGCTTGGCCTAACTAGCCAAGTGGTTAAAGTACTGGGTTTGTAACCCCAAGGTCAAGAGTTCAAATCTCACAATGGCAAACTATGAAACAATGTAACTTCATCTGAATAGGAACAGATGGAAACGTGTTTGTACTGAAAAGAGTTACAGGAAGATATAGGGCTTGGCCTAAATAGCCAAGCAGTTATGGTACTGGGCTTGTAACCCCAAGATCTAGAGTTCAAATCTCACAATGGCAAACTATGAAAAAGTTACAAAACAAAGTTAGCTCGGCCTAAATAGCCAAGTGGTTATGGTACTGGGCTTGTAACCTCAAGATCAAGTAGTTCAAATCTCACAATAGCAAACAATGTAACTTCATCTGAAAAAAACAGATGGAAACGTGTTTTACATCCATCTGGTCCGGGACATCATCCACCATTCCCAGAGGGCTGGTCTGTCGAGCGCCTTCCTGTCTCTCGATCAGGAGAAGGCGTTCGACAGGGTGGATCACGAATACTTACTCGGAACTCTGCGAGCTTTCGGGTTCGGGACGCATTTTGTCGCCCGGATCCGACTTCTGTACACCGCCGCGGAGTGTCTAGTGAAGGTTAACGGGTCCCTGACGGCGCCCCTTCGCTTTGGGAGAGGGGTATGTCAGGGCTGCCCCCTGTCTGGCCAGTTGTATTCTATTTGCGTGGAGCCTTTCCTGCGCCTCTTGCGGAGGAGGTTGTCGGGATTGGTTCTGCGTGGGCCAGACATCGGGGTGGTCCTTTCGGCTTACGCCGATGACGTGCTCCTTATGTTTAGTGACCCGGCTGACCTGCGGAGGATGCGCGAGTGCCAGGAGGTCTACTCTATCGCTTCTTCTGCCAGGATCAACTGTGGTAAATGTTCTGGACTCCTGGTCGGTCAGTGGCAGATGGATCCCCTACCCGAGGAGCTCAGGCCTTTCACCTGGAGCAGGACCAGCCTCCTCTACCTGGGGGTCCATCTCTGCCCCACTGAGGAATCCTGGCTGGCAAACTGGCAGGAACTGGAGACGAAAGTCACCGCTCACCTGCGGCGCTGGACAGGACTGCTCCGAATGCTATCTTACCGAGGTCGAGTTCTGGTCATAAACCAGCTGATTGCCGCCATGTTGTGGTATCGGCTGGTCACTTTGACCCCTCCCCCGGACTTTGTCACAAGAATCCAGAGATTGTTAGTTGACTTCTTCTGGGACAAAAGATTGCACTGGGTCGCTGCCGAGGTTCTGAGTCTCCCGCTTAGGGAGGGTGGTCAGGCGCTAGTGTGCCTACGCACACAGGTGGTGACTTTCCGCCTTCAGACCCTGCAGCGATACCTCTACGTCGAGCCTCCTCCTAGATGGTGTGCCCTGATGACGTATTTCTTCCGTCAGGTGCACGGCCTGAATTATGACGTGCAGCTCCTGTTTATAGAACAGCTGGGCCTCGGTGGCTCCTTGCAGGCGTTGCCCGTCTTTTACCAGGACCTGATCAAAGTCTGGAAAGTGGTTGCCTCGCGACGCAGCTCTCCCCCATCAGGAGTAGCGGCTATCGTCAGAGAGCCGCTGCTCAGGAATCCGCCCCTCCGTCCTTTTCAGTGGTTGGCGGAGAGGAGGGCTGTGGCCGCAGGGATGACCAGGATCGGGGACGTGCTGGGTGGCAGAGGACTGGGCTGGATGCTCCCGCAGGAGTTGGTCCGACGCGCATCTGAGAGTGTCCAGGTCGCAGCCGATGCCATCCAAGACCTGAGAACGGTCGTGCTTGGACCCGACGTTATTTTGGGTCTTGAGGTGGCCCAGGTGCGCGGTGGTCTTCCGTCTGAGCGTTCCCCTGTTCGGACGGAATTCCACATTGGCCCCAAGCCCCGAACCCTCCCTCGGGTGCTGGTGCCCCGCAATATGAGCCGCCTCGGGGACATGCCCTCTGTGCCTTTTGGCACGGCAAAGAGGGGCTTTTTGTACGGACTGCTGCTGCACACCTTCCATTTTCTCGCCCTTGTCCGTCGACCGGACACGCCCTGGCGTGCCTTGTTGCCCTCCGGTGGCGGAGGCCCCCAATGGGAGGCCCTCTATGGAGGTGTCCTCCCCCTTTCTATCGGGGACCTGGGTTGGAGGGTGTTGCATGCAGCAGTCCCTTATAATAAGAGGATGCATAGGTTCACGGACTCTCGGGACATGTGCCCTTTTTGCGCTCTTGTGGAGTCCGTGGACCATGTATACATAGGGTGTTGTAGACTGCACTCCCTTTTTAGTTATTTGAAAAACCTTTTATTGATGTTTTGTTTGCACTTCAGCCCCACGCTCCTGATCTATGGGCACCTGGTGCGGAAGGGGGTCGGAAAGGAGGAGGACCTCCTTGTGAACCTGCTCCTGGGCATGGCCAAGTTGGCCATTAACAGGTCCAGGCAGCGGGCGATCGACGGGGGACTCCCGCCCGATTGTTTGTCCATCTTCCGTGGCTACGTTCACTGCCGGATGTCCCTGGAGAAGGAGCACGCGGTGTCTGCTGGCACTCTCGAGGCCTTCCGTGCTCGGTGGGCACCGCGGGGACTGGGGTGTTTGTTGACCCCTTTACTCACACTTTGATTTAAAGTTTGTAAGTTTCCTTTAAACTTTGTTCTTGGTTTTACAGCTGACCTGAATTAGGGGCTGTGCCTGATTTATCCCAATTTTGTTGATTTGGTTTTCATTTAAAAGATTATCAAGAATTCAAATCTCACAATGGCAAACTATGATACAATGTAATTTCATCTGAATAGGAACAGATGGAAACGTGTTTGTACTGAAAAGAGTTACAGGAAGATATAGGGCTTGGCCTAAATAGCCAAGTAGTTATGGTAAGGCTTGGCCTAAATAGCCAAGCAGTTATGGTACTGGGCTTGTAACCCCAAGATCTAGATTTCAAATCTCACAATGGCAAACTATGAAACAATGTAACTTCACCTGAAACAGATAGAAACGTGTTTGTACTCGAAAGAGTTACAAAACAAATCACTCTGCTGGCACTCTCGAGGCTTTCTGTGCCCGGTGGGCACCGCGGGGTCTGGGGTGTTTTGCTGACCCCTTTAATCACATTTTGGTTTAAAGTTTGTAAGTTTCCTTTCAACATTGTTCTTGGTTTTACAGCTGATATGAATTAGGAGCTGTGCCTGATTTATCCCAATTTTGTTAATTTAGTCTAATTGTTTTAACTCTACTAGAGTTACAAAACAAATCACGGGACTCCACACCTTAAACCTGTGTCACTCGTGTGTGGACATGGAGGGAGGATGGTAAAGGAATGGAGTTTGTGTTGGGGAGAAAGATAATGGCTGTGAGGTCAGTAAACAGTGATAGCCGTACAACCTTATATGTGACAAGTATAAAAGTGAACTTGGTTAAAAGGTCTTGCCCACCCAGCCGCTGGCAATGCCCAGGCAGCAGCATTGGCTGTCAGAAGCATGTCAGCCTCTCTGTGGAGAGCTCCGGTCAGTCAGAGTTGACTCCTGTGCTGCTGTGACTCAGTGGTACAAGCAGGAAGCATCCCTGTGTCTCCATGATGGACAGTCAGGCTGTCACCAGCAAAGGCGCGTGTATGTCTATGATGGGTAAGTAACAATGGACAGTTACGTGCTTGTAGAAGGGAGCACACAATGTCGGGGAATGATCCAAGATGAATGGCCACATCCAGATCTTGTCATCCTTAAATCAATGGAAGATGAAATGCTGGAGCTGGGAGATTGGAAGCAGGGCGGGCAATCACTGACGGTGAGATGGTTGTGGAGCTGAGAAAGTGAATGGCCTAATAGATGGACACAGGAGAGCCTATGGAGACCACAAAACCTAGTGATCATGTATCAGTCCCTAGTCACATGCAGTAGTCAGAAGGAAATGTTGGAATGTGCATTGCCCTATAATCACTCTTCTCCCTCTCACAAATCAAGGGCTGTGATTGGGGGACAGCCGTCGCCCTCTGAGGAGGAGGAGAGGACCTCTGGGTGCACCGTCACATTATACCCCCACACCCTCGGCACAACAATCTGTTGGACTGACATCCCATAGACTGGGGGTTAGAGAGAGAGAAATAACAAGAGGCAGAGGAAATGCAGTTTCATCTTCATTAATAACATTATCACTGACATTAATAATAATGGACAGTGTTTATTTATTTTTCGAATAACGCTGTGAAAATGTACTGTTAGACATTCAGTTATTATCAACATAATCTCACAGAGTTTGGTACTTACCTCAGTGTCTGTATTTTACAGCCCAAGTTCCTCAGAGCCACAGACAGTAGCTTCACTCCTGAGTCTCCCAGTCGATTACCACCCAGGTCCAGATCTGTCAGTGACTGGATTGTACTGATAGCAGAGGCAAGATCCTCAGCACAAGAATCTGTGAGATTGTTATTCCTCAGACTGGAGATAAGGGAGAGAAAATCAACAGGAATCAGGGTAAATCTCCAGTGTCTGAGGGAACACTATTAATGACAATAGTAATGTACAGTGTGAGACACTCCATTATATAGAGGGAAAATACTATTGATGATGAAAATCTGAAATATAAGTAGAAAATGCTGGAAATACTCAGCAAGTCAGACACTATATGTGAAGAAAGAATCAGAGATAACAGTTTGAATTTTAAGCTCACCCGCCAGTGGGTTTTTAAGCAATGGGAGAGAGTAAAATTTTTCAGCTGGGCTTCCCACCAGCCGAGACCTCTCAGCGATTGACGCTGGGGTGGGCGGGGCCTCAGACGGACCACCCGCCCTCGCCCCAGTTGAGGCCCTTAAGTGGCCAATTATTGATCACTTGAGGGCCCTTTCCCACCCAGCCTCAATTTTTAGGTTGGCGGGAGGAGTTCCTGGGTCTGGTGGAAGCCCAAAAATAACCGGGTTCAGGCCTTTGGCGGAAGGGGCTGGGGGTGGGGGTAGGGGGGTGTCTCCATCAGAAGCCCCCTTTTAACCTCGGGCATCCCACTCACCCCCAGCTGCCCCACCAAGGTCCAGTGGCCGCAGGACCTCCCTCCAACCCTCAGTCCGCCTCTTCCCTGACACCCCAATTGCCTACTGTCCAGCCCCCAGGCCTCCCCTATCCTCCGTAAGTGGGTGTTTGGATGTAGGGTCAGGGTAGTCAGTGTTACGAATGCGATATTATCAGAGCTGACAGGTGGGAGGAGCCGTCCACTTCGGTGGTGCAGACAGGGGACGTCCCGGTTCAGACAATGCTGGTGCCAGCTGTAAAGGCAGCCAGCAGTACTTTCAAACACAGCAGCTCTGGAGGGACTAGCGAGGGAGCCCTGGTTACTGAATGAAGAGCTGAAATGGCAGAAAACAGATCAAGGGTTGCACGCTGATGAGTGCTGCATGCAGGAGACACGCATGTGGTGCCATGTGGGACAGTCAGGCTGCCACCAGTATAGGCTCGTGTGTCTCTTTGATGGGCGAGGTACATGAAGATTTCGATGCTTGCAGATGAAAACAGCTGACGAGAGGGCCTGAGCCAAGATGGGTCACTGTGTCCCAGACCTTCTCATCCTTACATCCATGGAAATTCAGACACATGAACTGGGAGATCTGGAGGCAGGGTGGGCAATCACTGATGTTGAGGTGGGTTGTGGAGCTGAGAGAATGAGTCCCCTAATGGACGGACACAGGAGACCCTCTGGCGAGCACAAAACAAACATTTCCCTAGAAACACTATTTTCCTTTCACAGATCGAGTGCTGTGACCGCGTGACAGCCATCCACCTCTGAGGACGAGAAGGGGACCTCAGAGGGTGCAGTGTCACATTATTCCCCTTGCACCCTCCTCCAGTGCAGGTACTATCACGTCGGGAGGTAGTCACATTCCATTAGTAAAGAAGCCACAATCTGGTGAACAGCACAGACACGCCCGAGCAGCTGATGGAGACAGTAATAGCCAAGATCACTGACACTCGGAGGGCTATGGGAGCGAATGGCAATGTCAAGCTTCAGGATGATGACATGTCACCAGCGTCTTCAACAAGGCAGCAGATGTTGGGACTGCAGCATGTGGTATGTTAACATAAAGAAGCTGTGTGTAACCAGACACAAAAGATGTAGGAGTTAATCCAAGCTATGAGTATTGCTGTGTCCTGGGCATGAGTGCCCTAGGCATCCTCTACTGAGAGATTGGTGACCTTGAAGGACAGTAAATTCCAGTATGCCAACGATCGGAGATACACACTGACCTGCATGTCATCACCATTTCCATGAGCAATGGCTGGGTGAGAGGGGGTGAGGTGACTGGAGTCACCACCAAGTCCTCGGACTCCTTAGGTGAGCAGGGAGGGTCCAGTGTGCCCTGAAAGTGTATAGGAGTGACTGCCTGCAGCATGTGGGGGCTCCTTTCAGGGTCCTCCTGGATTTGGCAGTGGGTCCTCCACTGCTCTGACTGGAACACCAGCACCTCACAAACCCACGATAACAGAGCCGATTCCAGTGTCTGTGCAGGAGGCCCTCAGTATGCTGGGGCCCTCCAGACTTCAGGAAACCAGAGGACAACCACCGTGATCATTGAAATCCTCGGAGGAGTAAGGTCAGCACCCTGCCTCTACCTCAGCTGACAGCGCAGGGGGAGCACAACGTAGGAGCCCCCATCATCACTTTAAAAGGTTCATCTCATTGCACTTGGGTTTCACAGGGTTATATTTTGTTGTGACATATCACCTTGCTGTGTATATGTCTTCAATGAATTTTAAGATGGTGCCTCACAAAATGAATCTTCCACCATTATTTTAAAGAACATACTGGGCCTTTAACAGTTCACTGCCTCCTGCAAAGGGTGACAATGGAAGGACAACACAGAATGAGTTCAGTTCATTTCCAACGTTTTTGCCTCATGTGCTAACGGTTGCAGAGAAATGTTAAGGACATTCAAAGAAAGAGCAACAGAGCTGCACAAGGTGGAAGATTAATTATATTAAATGGGTGTCTAAGTAAAGACTCATATGGAACACATCTGTATGTTGAATCTCAAGCTTCACTTGCACATTGTGTCCAGGTGACAGTGCAGGGGCGGTGATATAGTTCCAAGTCAGGATGTTGTGTGACTTCGAGGGACACTTGCAGTTTCTGATGCATCTGCTGACCTTGTCCTTCCAGGTGGTAGAGGCCACGGTTTTGGAAGTTGCTGTTGAAGGAGTCTTGGTGTGATGCTGCTGCCATTGTGGGTCGGTGGTGGAGGGAATGGATGTTAAGTTGGTCAATGGGATTCTGTTCAAGCATGCTCATTTGCCCTGGATGGTGTCGAGCTTCTTGATTGTTGTTAGCACTGCACTGATCCAGGCAAATGGAGAGCATTCCTTCAAATTCCTGACTTGTGGCCTTCTAGATAGTTGGGAGATTTTGGGGTGTCAGGAGGTGAGTTAATCACTGCAGAATTCCCAGCCTCTATGGGGTGGGAGGTGGTGGAGGTGGTGGTGAGATTAGATTCTCTCTTGTTGGAGATGGTAATTGCCTGGCTCTTGTGTGGTGCATTTGTTACTTGCCACTTATCAGGCCAAGCCTACAAATTCTCCAGGTCGTGCTGCACAAGAACAAAGAAATAGGATCCGGAGTAGCCTGCTCAGACAATATGATCATGGATGACCTAGGGTTTCAACTCCACCTTCCCACACACTCCCCATGTTGCTCAATCCCATGAGGGACCAAAAACCTGTCTATCTCAGCCTTAGAATTATTTATTCAATGATGGAAATCCACAACCCTCTGGGATTGGGAATTCTAAAGATTCATAACCCCTTAAGTGAAGCAGCAGTCCTTAAAGTCCAGTAGCCTATACTGAGACTGTTTCTCTGCAGACAGAAGTTAGGGAGCTAGGTAAGAAATTAGCAAGCGCGGCCTGAAACGCAGTAATCTCTGGATAACTCCTCGTATCCCGCACAAGTGAACTCAGAACTAGGAGGATAAGCAGATGAATTAGTGGCTGGAAAGATGGTGCAGGGGAAAGGGACTTAGAATTGCTGGGACTTTGTAACCAGCTCTTAGGGAGGTGGGACCCCTACAGGCCAGGTGGATTGCACCTAAACAGAGCTGGAGCTGAGTTCCTGGTGATTTGCTACTGGTATTGAGGAGGGTTTAAACTAACTTGTCAGGAGTTTGGGAGCCAGGAAGTAATATCAGAGAGGAACACCAAGGAATGCTGGGAGAAATATATAGCATTGGAGTGGGAAATAGTAAGTTATTAAGTCTATAAAGAGTAAGGGGGAAGACAAGATAGTCTAACCCAGGGTTACAGAGCATGTTTGTGAATGCATGGAGTGTGGTAAATAAGATTGGTGAGTTCCAGGTGCACTTGCCATATGGAAATATGGTGCTGTGGCAGTAACAGAGGCCTCACTCAGCAAATGGCAAGGCTGGGTAATAACTATTCCTGAATATAGGGTATTCAGGAAAGATAGGAAAGGGAGAAAATGGAATGGGGTGGTTGGAATGATTAAGCAGAATATTTCAGTGCTGGAGAAAGGGGATGATCCAAAGAGGTCAAGGACAGAATTTATATGGCTAGATCGATGGAACAAAAAAGGTGCAATTACATTACCAGTCTATAGACTACCAACTAGGGGAAAGATGGAGGAGAACAAATTTGCAACGAAATTCCAGAGAGGTGCAAGAATTAGAGAGTAGTCATAATGGGGAACTTTAATAATCCAAATATAGACTGGGATATTATTAATGTGACAGGCCGAGAGGGGCAAGAATTGCTAGAGTGGCCAGGAAATTGTTCTACAGCAGCGTGTTTCCAGTGTGAGAAAGGATGCACAGCTTGACATGATTCTTTGGAATGAGATGGGCCAAGTGGATCAAGTATAAAGGAGTGATCACTGTATCATAAG
Source organism: Carcharodon carcharias (assembly GCF_017639515.1). Lineage (NCBI taxonomy): Eukaryota > Metazoa > Chordata > Chondrichthyes > Lamniformes > Lamnidae > Carcharodon > Carcharodon carcharias. The sequence goes on along the minus strand of NW_024470595.1, from coordinate 853,712 downwards.
GTTTAGGCTGACTATGGGATAAAACAAAGAACAGTCCAGAGTAAGAATAATTAATATGGGGAAAGCCACCTTTAATGATCTAAGAATGGGTCTGACCCAATTAAATTGGACTGTTTGAGCCAATAATTGTCAGACATGGCTGGTCTCCCCCATTGAGGATGGGAATATTGGTGGAGCCTTTTCCTCCAGTGAGCTGTATAATCGCCCGTCACCATTCACAACTGGATGTGACAGGTGTACAAAACTTTGATCTTATCGGTTGGTTGTGGGATCACGTGCTCCTCCCATTAGTTGGCCTGCAAGTTGTCCTGGGTTGTAGCTTCACCAGTTTGGCACCTCATTTTTAGGTGCACCCAAATCTAAGTCATTAGTATATATCAAGAAATGTAATACTGCTCGTCCTGAAGCAACCGGTGGAGAGTTCCACTGTCTGCTTCCTCGAACTGAAAAACAACCATTAATAACTATGTTCTGTTTCCTGTCACTCAGACAACTTTATATCTATGCTGCCACAGTCCTTTTATTACTTGGGCTTTAACTTCGCTGCCAAGCTAATTAGGTAACTATTAATGAGTTTTATTTTAAAGAAGACTATTCCCAATACTAATAACATAGTGTTTATGATTCAGATTATTAAATATGGAAATTATTGTCATTGCCAGCTACTCCTCGAGCTCTTCAGCCCCAAGCTTTGGATTTCCCTTCCTAATTCCTTCCACCTCTCTACCCCCTCTTCTCCTTTAACACTCTCGTTAAAACCTACCTTTCTGACTTGGCTTTCAGTTCCTGTCCTAATATCTCATTTTCCATGTTGGCCAAGTCTGTTCGATAACATTCCTGTGAAATGTCTTGGGACAATTAACTATATTAAAGCTGTTATATGAATGAAAGTTGATGCTGTTGTTGATGACACCATGACTGATACTAATGATACCGTCCAGTGTTCGACATCCCGTTATCAGAAATAACATCTCACACAGTTTCTGAATTTTACTGTTGGGTTATTGGGACCCACAGACTGTGATAGCTTATTCATTTTGATCGTTTATTAACTGCCTTACCAATATATTTATGAAAGTTTTACACTTTTATTACAAACTAAGAAGCTTTCAAGTTTAAAGATCTATAATGTGAATGTCTAATTAACCTAAGCTAAAAATGTAAGAATACAATATGGAGCGGAATTTTACGGCATGGGAGGGGCTGTAAAATAGGATGGGTCGTTCACAATCCATTGACTTCGGCAGGATCTGGAAAATCCCACTGGCAAGAGGGGCCATAAAGTTCCACCATGGGAATTGTAGAAGCAATAATCGTTTTGTCCATTTTTTAATTATGGTTCAGGTCTTTGAGAATGACTTTAAATGATTTTTAAAGGTATTATTCCTGAATCTTGCAGTTTGTTGTAACTCAGGTCCAGACTCATCTGTGCCCAATTTGTACTGAGAGGGGAGCTATGAATATGTGAGGCTGTTACTATCCAGCTGGAGATCAGAGAGAAATGTTTCATGAATCAAAGTAAATCTGGGGGGTTTATTAATAACACTAATACTTGTAGTAATGATAATGTGCAGTGTTTATTAGTGACACTATTACTGATACTCGTAATAATTTACAGCATCAGACATACAGTTACTATAAACACAATCTCACTGTCTGGTAACCTTGCTGGGAGTGGGAGCGGAGCTGCAGGGGGCAGTGGGAGCTGAGGAATGCCTACAGCTAAAGACCAGGGATTGCAGAGCGGCCGACTTTGCTGGGAGTGGGAGGGGAGCTGCAGGGGACAGTCGGGAGCTGAGGAATGCACCGGTTCAGCTGCTATCAGGCAGCAGTGGGTGGGGAAAGGCAATTGTGACGTCACAGGAAGTCAGTACTTAGATAAAGCAGAAAAAGAAAGCTAATGACAGTCACAAAAGACTTAACACTGTAGAAAGCCTCGAGGAGTATAGAAAGTACAAGGGTGATATAAAAATGGAAATTAGGAAAGCAAAGAGAGGATACAAAAAATATTGACAAGTAAAATCAAAGGAAATCCTAAGATGTTTTACCAGTACATTAAGAGCAAGGGAATAACGAAGGAAAAGGTAGGGCCAATCAGGGATATACATGGTAACTTGTGGCTGATGCAGAAGATGTAGGCAGGGTTCTCAATGGGTACTTTGTCTCTGTCTTCACTAAGGAGAGGGATGACACAGACATTTTCGTTAAAGAGGTGTGTGAAATATTAGATAAAATAAGCAGAGTGAGAGAGGAAATTCTGAAGGGATTGGCATCCCCTGAAGGTGGATAAATCTCCAGGGCTGGATGGATTGTATCCCAGGTTGTTGAAGGAAGCCAGGGAGGAAATAGCGGATGCTCTGAGGATCATTTTCCAATCCTCACTTAATACAGGCAATGTCCCAGAGGATTGAAGGCCTGCGAACACTGTACCATTATTTAAAAAGGCAAGAAAATTATAGGCTGGTCAGTCTGACTTAGGTAGTGGGCAAATTATTGGAAACAATTCTGAGAGACAGGATAAACTGTCACTTAGAAAGGTACGGATTCATCAGGGATAGTCAGTATGGTTTTGTTTGGGGAAGATCGCGTCTTAATAACTTAATAGAATATTTGAGGAAATAAGAAGAAAGGTTGATGAGGGTAATGCAGTGGATGTTGTCTACATGGCTTTCAGTAAGGCATCTGACAAGGTCCCACATGGCAGACTGGTCAGGAAAGTGACATCTCATGGGATACAGTGAAAGGTGACAGGTTGGATCCAAAATTGGCTCAGTGACAGGAATCCATAGAACCATAGAAAAGTTACAGCAGAGAAGGAGGCCATTCAGCCAATCTTGTCCATGCCAGCCCGAGGACACCCAGGTGCCCTTTCTAATCCCACTTTCCTGTACCTGGCCCATCGCCCTGCAGCTTACAGCACTTCAGGTGCAGATCCCGGTGCTTTTCAAAAGAGTTTGGAGTTTCTGCCTCTACCACCAACTTAGGCAGAAAATTCCAGACAACCACTACCCTCTGCGTAAAAAAAGTTCTTCCTTATGCCTCCCCCACCAACAACCCCCCCCCCCCCCCCCCCACAACCGCCCACGCACAATCTGCCACTTATCTTGAATTTATGCCCTCTGGTTCTAGAATTCTCCATCAAGGAAAACAATTTTATCCCGTCCACTCTATCTATTCCCCTCATAACTTTGCACACCTCAATCAAGTCACCTCTCAGTCTTCTTTGTTCTAAGGAAAATAACCCCAACCTATCCAATCTCTCCTCATAGCTACACTTTTCTAACCCTGGCAGCATTCTTGTAAACCTCCTCTGCACTCTCTCCAGAGCTATCACATCCTTCGTGTAATGTGGTGACCAGAACTGCACACAATACTCCAGTTGTGGCCTCATCAGTGTTTTATACAATTCCAACATTATATCCTTACTTTTATATTCCATAACTTTGCCAGTGAAAGAGAGCATTCCATATGCCTTCTGTAGAACCTTGTCTACTTGAACTGCTGCCTTCAGGGACCTGTGTACTTGTATGCCAAGATTACTCACTTCATCTACCCCTCTTAATATATTCCCATTTGTTTTGTAATCCCTGTAACTGTTTAACCTCCCTAAATGTGTGACCTAACACTTCTCTATGCTTAAACCCATCTACCAATTTACCGCCCACTCCACCAACCTATCTATATCATTTTGGAGATTATGGCTATCCTCTACACTATCCACTACTTGGCCAATCTTTGTGTCATCTGCAAATTTCCCAATCATGCCCCCCCACATTCACGTCTAAATCGTTAATATATAACACAAACAGCAAGGGTCCCAACACCTAGCCCTGTGGAACACCACTTGAGACAACTTTCCATTCACAAGGGAATCCATGGACCATTACCCTTTGTTTCCTGTTACAAAGCCAACCTTTCATCCAGTTTGCCACATTACCCTGAATCCCATGGGCTTTTACTTTCCTGACCAATCTGCCATGTGGGACCTTGTCAAATGGCCTTGCTAAAATCCATGTACACAACATCCACTGCACTACCTACAAGCCTTGCTTTTCCCTATCTCTCTAACTTCCTCCAGTCCTACAATTCTCATCCTCTTATTCACATAACTCCATGGCATCTTCCTTCGATCTCTCTGTAATCTTCTGCAGTCCGACACTTGGATCGATGCGTTCCTCCAACTTAGGCCACTTTCATATTTCCACTCCCTATGACCCCAGAATCTGTGGCTGTGCCTTCAGCTTCAGCCACGTCCCTAAGCTATGGAATGCCCTCTCGCAATCTCTCTGTCTCTCTAGCTATATTTCCCCCTTTACATGGACAGTTTGGGATGGGTGGGGGTGACATTGCCGAGTCCTGGAGATGGTGGTGGCCATTCGGCCCCCTTGATCCGGGGCAGCCCACCTTTGAGATACTTTATCTCTTGTCTGATATCGGTTACCTTTATGTCTGGTATTTTTATTTTAGGGTCACGAACATTGCCCAGGTTCACAGAGACTCAGCCCCGGACCGTGTTGCTGGTTCCCCCCCAAGCGCGGACACTCTCAGTAATGGGGCTCCCCGCTCCCCCGACATTGAAAACAAGGCGCCTCATCAGCCGGGCCCGGCCCGTTGCTAAGGGGGAGAAAAATAAAAGCAAAAAACTGCAGATGCTGGAAATCCAAACCAAAAATAAAAATAACTGGAAAAACTCAGCAAGTCTGGCAGCATCTGTGGAGAGGAAGACAGTTAACATTTCGAGTCCGTGTGACTCTTCAACAGAACTAAGTAAAAATAGAAGAGAGGTGAAATATAAGCTGGTTTAAGGGGGGGGTGGGACAGGTAGAGCTGGATAGAGGGCCAGTGATAGGTGGAGAAAACCAAAAGATGTCACAGACAAAAGGACAAAGAGGTGTTGAAGGTGGTGATATTATCTAAGGAATGTGCTAATTAAGGGTAGAAAGCAGGACAAGCAAGGTACAGATAGCCCTAGTGGGGGTGGGGTGGGTGGGGGGGGGGGGGATCAAAATAGGCTAAAAGATAGAGATAAAGCAATGGATGGAAATACATTTAAAGATAATGGAAATAGGTGGGAAAGGAAAAATCTATATAAATTATTGGAAAAAAAAGGGGGGGATCGGAAAGGGGGTGGGGATGCAGGAGAAGTTCATGATCTAAAATTGTTGAACTCAATATTAAGTCCGGAAGGCTGTAAAGTGCCTAGTCAGAAGATGAGGTGCTGTTCCTCCAGTTTGCGTTGAGCTTCACTGGAACAATGCAGCAGGCCAAGGACAGACATGTGGGCATGAGAGCAGGGTGGAGTGTTAAAATGGCAAGCGACAGGGAGGTCTGGGTCATGCTTGCGGACAGACCGAAGTTGTTCCGCATACGGTCACCCAGTCTGCGTTTGGTCTCTCCAATATAGAGGAAACCACATTGAGAACAGCGAATGCAGTAGACTAAATTGAGGGAAGTGCAAGTGAAGTGCTGCTTCAAATGAAAGGAGTGTTTGGGCCCTTGGAAGGTGAGGAGAGGGGAAGTAAAGGGGCAGGTATTGCATCTTCTCTGGTTGCATGGGAAGGTGATGTGGTAGGGGGTTGAGGTGTAGGGGGTGATGGAGGAGTGAACCAGGGTGTACCGGAGGGAATGATCCCTGCGGAATGCCGTCGGGTGGGGGAGTGAAGGGATCATTAAGGGGGTTATAGCTAAACACTTAGAAAAACTCGGGTAATCAGGTTGATTCAGCATGGTTTTGTGAAAGGAAAATCATGCACAGAAATCCCAACCCCTCCCTCCCCAAACACACACACACACACACACACTATTGTGGGAAGTGTTGGGTGGGGTCAGGTGCGATCCTGATGGGCGCCCCAGATCAAGGCTGTGCCGCCATTTTACATGGGCGAGACAATTAAAGCCCGGCCAGTGTGATGCAAGCCCCCGAAGTGCTGAACGCTCCCTGTGTGGGGACAGCGGGAGTGGGGCTGGGGTTGGATTCCCTGAGTCAGGGCCTGCGCTCCTTCACACATGCGCGGGTGAAAGAGGCAGAAACCTCCCTGAGGCACAGAGCGGCCTCACGCAGATTAAGTGTGGAATGAAAGTTTTTATTAAAGACACAAAAAAGTTATTTAGACATGTCCCCTCGTGACAGCGATTATCAAATGTTTAAAAATGTTTTATTTAATTAATAAACCCTTTATGAAACCTCATCCCACCTCTAGATGGGGTTTCCTGAAAAATGTGAAGGCCACCTGGACTCTTTGCCTGTCCTCCAACCTTAAGGTTGGACAAGCAGCATTCTGAACTACTTTAATCACTTTCTTAATGGCCTCAATAGGCCTTTGATAGTTCGGTTGCGCACCCACCAAACTGAAAATCTAAATAGCGCACGGTGACGCCGAGACTCCCGTCCGATGTCACCGTGCATCATTGTATGCGTCGGCGAGCAGGCCACACCCACACTCGCCAACCCGAAAATTCTGCCGGTATTTAACCAGTTTATTGGGAATTATTTGAAGGAGTAATATGCACTGTGGATAAAGGGAGCTTGTCGATATACAGTACTTGAATTTCCAGAAGGTGTTTGATAAGGTGCCATGCCAAAGGTTACTGTGGATAATAAATGCTCGTGGTGTAGGGGGTAACATATTAGCATGGATAGGAGATTGATTGGCTGGCAGAAAGCAGAGTATGTATAAATGGGTCATTTTTCCAAAAAGTAGGATGTATCGAGTGGAGTCCCACAGGGATCTGTGCTGGGGTCTCAGCCTTTTACAATTTACATCAATGAGTCACATGAAGGGAGTGATGGCATAGTAGCTAAATTTTCAGATGACACAAAGAATAGGTTAGAAAGTAAGTTGTGAAGAGGATAGAAGGAGGTTGAAGATGGATAGAGATAAGTTGAGTGAGTGAGCAAAAATCTGGCAAACAGATTGTAACGTGGGAAACTGAAGTTGTTCACATTGGCAAGAATAATAAAAAAATAAAGTATTATTTATACAGAGAACAACTGCAGAATTCCAAGGTGCAGATGGATCTAGGTGTTCTAGTACATGAGTCATAAAAAGTTAGTATGCAGGTGCAGAAAGTAATTCAGGAGGTTAATGGAATGCTTTATTAAAGGGGAATTGAACAGAGAGGTAAGGATGTTATGCTTCAATTACACGGGGTATTGGTAAGAACGTATCTTGAATAGTGTGTAGTTTTGGTCTCCTTATTTGCAGAAGGATGTAAATGCGTTGGAGACAGTTCACAGGTGGTTTCCGAGATTGATACCTGGAATGAGTGGGTTGTCTTATGAGGAAAGTTTGGACAGACTGTGCTTGTTTCCACTGGAGTTTAAAAGCGTGAGGGGTGATTTGATTTAAGTATAATAAGATGCTGATTGGCCTTGCTGAGGTGGACATGGAAAAGATTTTTCCTCCTGTGGATGAGTCCAGAACTCAGGGTCACCGTTTGTAAAATTAGGGTTGTTCATTTAAGGACAGATGTGAGAATTTTTTCTCTCAGACAGTTGTGAGACTGTGGAACTCTCTGCCTCAGAAGGTGGTGGAGGCAGGGCTATTGAATATTTTTGAGGAGGAGCTGGATAGATTCTTGTTAGGCAAGGGAATCAAAGATCATCAGCAGTAGATAGGAACGTGAAATTCAAAACACAAGCAGATCAGCCATGATCTTATTGAATAGCAGAGCCGGCTTGAGGGTCTAAATGACCTACTCCTACTTCTTATGTTCTTACGTAGTTTCTGTATTTAACTATCCAGATTCATCAGAGCTGCAAACAGTAGTTTCACTCCAGAATCTTTCAGATTATTATTACTGAGGTCCGTGTTCGTCAGTGACTGATTTGTACTGACAGCGGAGGCAAGATCCTTAGCACAAGAATCTAGGAGAGGATTGTTACACAGCCTGGATATCAGGGGGAGAGGAAACTGGAAATCTGGACAAAATACAGGCAGGGGTGAAATTGGACATGGATGGAGTTGCAGAATAGTCAGCGCTGCATCGGTCATCTGCGATATGGATCTACTTCAATAGACCTCAATATCAGGTGTTCCTATAGAGGCCAGAAAATGTGATTTTACCTGTTTTACATCCCTGCCATTTCCATGTCCATTTTCACCCCAGTGTTTAATATTAATCTGATTACTGATACTCATAATAACGTACATAGTGCTATTAAGAACCTAAATCTTGATACAAATAACAATAATATACAGTGTCAGACATCCGGTTATTATAAACAAAAACTCACACAGTCTGGTACTTACTCCAGTTCCTGTATTTTACAGCCTGGACTCCTCAGGGCCGCAGACAGTAGTTTCACTCCTGAATCTCTCAGATTATTATAACTCAGTCTAAACAGAGAAGTGAGAAACACATTAAAACAGGCTGAATTTTCACATTGGGGGCAAGGAACAGGAGCTGGGGTTATTTTGGGTCAGAAACCCATAACTGGTGGGAAAGTGATTAAAGGTATGATTTTTACATGGAGACGTCATTACTTGTCATGGAGACAGATTTCCTGTTCACTTGGCAGCCATCACTGAGGCTGCTGGTTGTCCTGAGGGAGAGATCAGGAGTTTGTACCAAAGTCTTCCACAGCACCAGAGGGAAGTGAGATGTCACAGGGAAGTCCGAGACTTGGCACCCAGGGCAGGGAATCCCCTCACTTTATCGCTGCCAAACTCAAGGCCATGAGGGAGGGAGCAGGGGAAGCTCCTCTTCCCCGAGGGTGGCAGGAGGAAGCCACCTCATCATGCAGCAGGGGCTCCACTTTGTTCAGCATCCTCTCCCTTCACCTCCTCTCTCGCTGTTCCCTCGATGAGCTGTGTCATCCCAGTGCCTCATTGTTATCAAGGTCCACACCTCTCTGGAGAGCCATGTTATGGAGAATGCAGCAGAGACACTGACAGAGACACTTGCAAGAGGGGATTGGAGGTCCCCACCCGACTGGCCTAGGCACTGGAATCACATCTTCAGAAGCCTGATGTCCTGTTCAATGGTTGTCCAACCATTGTGCCTCTTTCTGGGACTCCCACAGAGAGCTCAGTAACATCACTTCGAGGAATATCCGTTATCCTCTAGGACACACACTTTGGAGGGTGAAGTTTCATGGCAGCTGCCAGGAAAGTGAGTGCACACATGGAGTAAGTTTTAGTTCTGGTCACAGACGAGCCATTGAGGGAGTGGAAGCCCTTCCTGTATGGATCTCCCTGACCAGTCATTGGGTGCCATGATGGCCCCTGGGGGAATCCCTGTGTCCCTGCAAGGCCTCCCTGTTATTAAATCAATGCACTGTCCAGCTCTGGCAAAAAGTGAATCCATGACCTGTGAGATGGCCTGGTGAGCTGCCACATGTGACATGTCTCTAAGGTCCACACCTGATCTTTGGAAGGAGTCAGAAGTGAAGGAATTCAATGCCACAATAACTGTGACCAGCGCTGCGAGGTATTCAGCATTGAGGGCACAGATGCATGTGGCCACTGCCTAAAGGGTCACAATATTCACCATCACTGGGCCTTAATAGCTCTGTCTTCAGCAATAATTCCTGCATGGAATGTTTGGCCTCTGTTGCCTTCCTGCCCCTCTTTCCTCTCCCGTGCCCTTCTGATGCCTGGGGTTCTGCCCTCCCTGTGTAGGGTGTTGCCCCTCATCCAACATCTGACAGCTGGAGGCTTCCTTCTGGGAAGGTGTCCTCTCAATTCTCCCTGTTCTTTTACCTCCATACTGCTGGGACTGCCAACCCCATTCAAATCCTGAGCTTCCCTCTGCACTGCTGGGACTGCCAACCCCATTCAAATCCTGAGCTTCCCTCCGCACTGCTGGGAGTGCCAACCCCATTCAGATCCTGAGTTTCCCTCTGCACTGCTGGGAATGCCAGCCCCATTCAAATCCTGAGTTTCCCTCCGCACTGCTGGGACTGCCAATCCCATTCAAATCCTGTGTTTCCCTCTGCACTGCTGGGAGTGCCAATCCCATTCAAGTCCTGAGTTTCCCTCTGCACTGCTGGGAATGTCAACCCCATTCAAATCCTGAGTTTCCACCCTCTCTGCCACCTCCACAGCACCAAGACACCCCCTTGCTAAGTGCCTGTCCCACTGACCTTCTTATCGGGCTGTGACAGCTATGGCTGGCTCCCACTCTGTGTCCACTCTCCTTCAGATGAACAGGTAACCTGTCCGTTCCTTTGGAACATTAAATCTCAAACCTTATTTTGTGCTGAACAAAGTTCTCAACTATCTTACTTGAGATTCCTGTCCCAACCCACCTCCTCTTGGTGATTCATGATGAAACGAGCATCAGCATCTTGAAATTGACACACGGCCGGTGCCAGTATTCTTGGCACTTTCGCCCCCTCCCTCCGCTGCCTCTGTTTCCCTCCTTCGGGGAGCCCCGAAATGTAATTACATTGAATAAAAACTCAGATCAGTTTCAATTGTTTTTCCCAATATCACAGAAAACATGGAAGCAACATCAGGAATCAATGCAGAGATTTTACTGTGACTGTAAATTAAATCTATTGGGGGTAATTTGATATTTTGTGGATAGTGTATGATGGGTGATATTGGATCACCCGCCCATACTACAGCTCACCCGATTTTCCTTTCAATTAAACGGAAAAGGAAACAGTGAGCAGTGTAAACTGGTGAACAATTCACCATCACTAAGTTGACTACTGGTGAATGCCACTTTCACCCCTCTCAATGTTTATTAGATAGAGAGTTGTCTGTATGCAGCCTCTAAATGTCCCCCAGTTTGGTCTCAATCCCTGAAGATCAGAATTACTCTCCTGAAGCTCAGTGACTGACCTGCCAAGTTTCAGGAAACTTGTCTCATTTCTGTTCTTCCTTAATTCTGGGCTTTTATGAGAACAGTCCAATTTTCCAAGAATTAAAGGAGAGATTCCATGTCCTTCATAACTCTGTGTATTACATTACTCTGTATAATACCTTGGAGTGAATTATATTGTGAAACTCTGCTAACTGTGATTTAAAATCCATCCCCCTGGATTTTATATAACAAGGAAATTTTATTCTCTCCCCTTAACAAAGTTGAAATGTCCCTGTTCTCCTCGTTGACAGGGAAGGGGTGTCCCCCAACTTATTTAGCATTAAACACGCTCGACCTTTACTGCATGTGAGACTATTGCCATAGTTCAGAGAAATCTCCGAGGGTTTCCTAATCCCACCGAATCCTCACATATGGGGCTGAATAATACACTCCTGTATGGAGTGGGGGGTGGAAACTTTACCCAAAAGTAGGCGGAATTCTGAACCCACCATTCAAACTTGGTGTATGATCCATTAATTGATCCAATTGCAAACGGAGGGCGGATTTCAGGCCAACAGGGGGCGAGCATCTGCCCAATCAGTATTGGAGGCCAGCATATCCAGCCTTTGAGGTCATTGGCCTTGACCCGAAACGAATTTACAGTCAGTAATTTAATGGGCCCTCTGGAATGGGGCAGTGTCGGAGGACAGAACAAATGCTGGCATTGTTCACAGCTTGTAGGCTCACTTGGACTTCAGCTATTTCCAGGCTGATAAGCTGAGTGTTTATTTATGAATTCTGCTGTCTCCAAACTTTTCCACTGAGCAGAGCTGGCATTCCTTTTGAACCATTGCATGGAGGATTTGTCCAGTTGCTGCATGTTTTCCTTCAGGAATGTCTGTGCCATTGGACCGAAGGGAGAGGCAGGGGAGAAGGGCCAAACCAGCCCCTCAATTTATTGAGGACTCACTCAGAGCCCTCCTACATGCAGTGTCCAACCAACATGAGCAGCTGATGCCATCCGGTGGGAAGAGTAAGAAGCCAAGCCAAACACGTGCTGCCTGGGAGCAGGAGCTGAAGAGGTCAGCAATGTTGGGCTTGTCAGGAGAACCTGGCCTCAATGCCAGAAGGGCCTCATTGACCTCATGAAGGTGGCCAGGGTGAGGAAGGCCTCAGTATGTGCAATCTTGTGCCAGTGTGCTGCAGGGCACAGTCACGAAGGCAGGAGGAAAGAGAGTTTGGCTGGACCTCCAAGACAACATGATGAACAAAGGCTTCACTGCCAGTGACAATGTCTGAGTGTCTTTAAAGCTTTGGTCCAGTTGGAGGGTGGGAGTTTGGCAGAATGAGAAGGTGAGAGATTTGCACAGTATCCAGGCTGCCATGCACTTTACTAATAGAGGGTCCAGCATACCTTTCAGTAATCTGAAATTGTTAACAAGTGGATATTACACATTCAGGAGGTGTGAACACGCAATGCCCATTTTATAGCCCTATATGATGGACAACAAATAAATACAACACTCAGCAGAACACTAAGCATATGAAAAAAATGATTCTATTTTATATGGGTTTGAAATGGAACCTGCGCTCCTTAATTTTAGCACTCCCAGCGGTTACTCGTCACATCCTGCCAATCAGAAAAACGACCCAATTACGCATAGCCTCTGTTTTCTGAAAGCCAGCCAATCTTCTATCCATGCTAATATGTTAATCCCTACACCATGGTCTTTATTTTATGCAATAACCTTTGATGTGGCACTTGATCAAATGCCTCTGGAAATCCAAGCACAGTATGTCTACAGGCTCCCCTCTATCCACTGCACATGTCACTCCTTCAAAGAACTTCATTAAGTTCGTTATACATGATTGTCCTTTCACAAAACCATGTTTACTCTTCCCGATTACCTTGAGTTTCTATAAGTGCCCAGTTATAACCCCTTTAACGTTCAACTCTGACACCTTCGCCACTTCAGACATCAAGCTAACTGGTTTAAAGTTACCTGCTTCCTGCCTCCCTCACTTCTTGAATAGAGGGGTTATATTTGCTACTTTCCAATCTGATGGAACCTTTCCGGAAACTAGCAAATATTGGAAAATTAATACCAGCGCATCCAGTACCTCATTAGTTACCTCTTTTAAGACCCTAAGATGAAGCCCATCAGGACACAGAATCTTGTAAGCCTGCAGGTCCATCAGTTCACTCAGCACTGCTTCCCTAGTGATTCTAATTTCACCAGATTCCTCTCTCCCTTCCATGTCTTGATTTCCAGCTATTACTGGATATTATCAAAGTGTGCTAACTGCTGCTGTAAAATCTATCCGCTGGATTTAATGCAGCAAGGAAAGTTTATTCTGTCCTGTTACAATGTTGACATGTGCTTGTTCCCCTAGTTGATATGGGAGGGGTGTTTCCCACGTTATTCCCCATTAAGTAACCTCTACATTTACTGCAGGTGCAGCTTTTATTATATTTCAAGGGAATTTCCAGAGAGTTCCCTGTTCCCGGCAGTTTCACAGATATGGGGTGGATTATCAGAAAATCTGGTTACATACCAACTGTCAGTTCTACCAGAGACTGTCCAGTCTGTGTAAGAACCAGTCAGTGGTACAGATTCCTGAAAGTTCCTCCCAGTAGTCCAGCGTGTTTCTGCATTCTGGGCATAAACATGCAATGGGAGAATTCGAACTTATAGATCAGCAGCAGGTTTCTTCATTAAATGAACAGAAATGGGAGCAAATTTAAATAATTAGAATTCGAAAAGTCTTCTTTCATAATTATCTAAATTTAAGATATTTCACCCTCCCGCCAGAAACAATTTAATTAATGATGATGATATATAGGACTTATTTTCCCTTGTGATCAGTACAGCTTACAGTTGATATGGTTTATAATTATTATTATTTAAGTTATTTTTATCTCCACTGGTATTTGTAATCCTTAGACTATCTATATTCTGTTCCCCTTGTAAATAATTAGCCCTATTTCTTATCATCAAAATCCCACGGTTAAACGATTTGATTCACCATTAAGTATACCAACAATTTGCTCACAAAGGCATTATTCTTATTTTCCAGTTTGGAATTTTACACTCATCTTATTTTGTAAAGTTTTTTCTGACTCTGCCTCTTTGTTCTTGAACTGAAAGTTATTTATTTTTTCATTTATAAGATAGTAAATTTTACTTCAATAATGAAAATACGAGCTACAGGACCAAACAAGCAATTACCTCAACTTCTGGCATTTGTACAGAATGTTTTCCAGCCGCTGGAGTCCTTCACACTGAATGTTGCACTGGTTTAGATCGAGGTATTTTATTGTATCACAGAGTCCAAGGACATGAGACAGGACCACACAGTCAATTGGGGTCAGTCGCAATCCAATAAATGCAAGTGTTTCCACAGATCCCACTGTGGCCTGAGCCAGTGCTTTATTCTGAGACTCAAACAGGTAGTGGAATGTATTCTGGAAGTTTCTTTTACCAGTTTTAGTGTCTGTGTTTCCAATCTGACCTTTAACCTTCTCCTTCACCCAGTCAATCACTCGACAGGTTGTTTGATGAAGAAATGGACTCAGAAACTCCTCCAGGGGCCGAGCTGACTGTGGGGAGGAGAGACCAGCAACAAAACGGAGAAATATCTCAAATCTCCCATCTTTTTCACTGTCCGCTTCACTGAGGAGTTTCTGGATGTCCTTGGGATTGGGAGTCAGGAATTGTGCGAGTGCAGCTACAAACTCTTGGATGGTGAGGTGTGGAAACGTGTAAACCACACTCTGGACAGAATCATCTCTCTCCAAAAGTTCCATCAGGAACCCAGACAGGAACTGGGAAGGTTGCAGATTGTACTTGATTAAATCTCCATTTCTAAACACAACCTTCTTCTCAGAGACTCCTGTGAAGGCCATCTCACCAAGCTTCAGGAACACATCATGGGGGCTTTCAATCTCTCGGCTATGGTTTTTCAGAATGTTGTAAATATAGTAGGAATATAGTTGGGTGATGGTCTTGGGAAGTTGCTGGTGTTTCCTGTCTCTTTGTTTAAAGAAGGGACCCAGTGACAGACCGAGGATCCAGCAGTAGGAAGGGTTGTAGCACATGGTGTACAGGATCTCGTTCTCCTCCACGTGTTTGAAAACAGCTGCTGCCACTGCCTGATCTTCAAAAAACTTGTTGAAATATTCCTTCCGTTCATCACCAACAAATCCCAGGATTTCAGCCCAGACGCTGATCTCAGCCTTTTCCAATAAATGTAATGCAGTGGGGCGACTGGTCACTAACACTGAACATCCTGGGAGCAGCTTGTGCTGTATTAAACTGTACACAATGTCAGACACTTCACACCAGCATTCAGGACCTGTGCACATGAACTGAGGTTCTGTATTTCTCAGATTGTCAGCAAAATCAATCCTGTCCTTGAATTCATCCAAACCATCGAATATAAACAGCAATCCCTCTGGGTTTTTCCAGAGCTCTCCCAGAACATTCCCAAAGTAAGGATAGAAAAACAGTATCAGATTCCTCAGGTTTATTCTGCAGTTAATGGTGTTCAAATCCTGGAATTTAAAACTGAAAACAAATTGAAAATCTGGGTATATTTTCCCAGTGGCCCAATCATAAACAATCTTCTTTACCATTGTTGTTTTTCCGATCCCTGGGACTCCACTCACTGCTGCTGAACTCCCAGATTTGGATTTTCTCCAGGAAAAACTGCTCTGGAACAATTGATCAATTCGGATTTTTTCCAGTTCTATCCGGAGATGTCTCTCTCTCCACTCTTCATGGTCTCGGCCTCTTGCCAGCAGTTCATGTTCTACAAGTGTCCGATCTCGAACATTAGAAATGATCGTTAGTTCAGCGTATCGATCATTCAGCTGGAAAATCTTAACCTTCTCCTTTATTAGGATAGTGTTCACTTTCAATGTTTCAGTTTGAACCTGGAGGATCTCCTTGTGTTTCTGCTGAACACCTTCAATTAGAATAGACAGAAAATGTTAGTTGTAGTAACATAAAAGGCTTCTCAATATGATCTTGCTGAAGAGATAGATTCATTTTACAGTTTCAATCGAAGTTTGTGCAGGAATTAAAGCTCAATTATTGGAAACCTCGCTTGAAAGTGAGCAATGGCCAAGAAAAATTTAAAGTCGTCACTTGGTTCTAATATTTACTGAAAATGGAGATTTTGTAAAGTTGATATTTTCTCTCTTATGGTTAACACTTTCTGACCTGCCCTTACTCTGGACACCTCATTACAAATCCACAAAGGTCCTGGTTATATGGTGGTAGGTGTTCTTGTCAATCAGTTTATGAAATCCTCAGCGAAGCCAATCTTCTGCAGCAATGGTAAATAGGACATTGGATAGGAGTGGGAGAGGAAGTGACTGTAATTGTTCAGGAGTCCCACTGTTATTGTAACCTGCCTACAGCAAGTTATCGTTGACATCACTGTGCACTTGGAGGGCAAGACTCCTTCTGGTATTCTATCAGGCTGTGGGCAGGTTATCTAAGACATTAGGGCCAATTGGCTCAGTTGACTGGGCAGCCAGTGTGGATCAAGTTGGTGCCAACAGCATGGGGTTCAATTCCATTCCGGCTGGGGTGAATCTTGGAACTGCCTCCTTGCCCTACCATGGTTTAGCTGTGAGTCAGACCTGCCTTCGGGCAGAGAACTCAAGAAAAATAATTCTTTTCCTGTTGTACTGTGTTTCAGAAATTGCTAATAATTTTTCAGGATTTTTACACATGCATACATTGATTGTGTTTTTATAATAGTCCTGTCATCTTACTGATTAGAACTAGAAATAGAACAACTACCTACTTCACTCCATGTAACATTATAGTAGTAACATTTACAGTTCATTTGAACTGTTTACAAATAATTAATTTTGCTCCAATTTTCAACAATGTCGTTTTGGAAAATTGAAAATAAATTTATTTTAATTATTGCAATGGGTTCAAACACAACTCGTGAATTGTAGGATTATTCTTTGAGTAGAATAGTGAGCTCTCTTTCACCGCCATGAGGAAATGGGTCAGTAGATTCCCAGTCACCCTGAATATTCTCTTTTCCTCACATTTCTCCACATTAATGTGCTGTTGTGTGAATATCTGTAGATATTCTCATTTCGGATCAAAGACTCTCTGACCTCTCATTCTGTTCCGTGAAATAATAAAAATGTAATGTTTCAAATTTCTTTAACATTATCCATTCAATTTAAAAAGGGGCAGATGGTGGAAGGCATAATTAGGGGTGTTCTTTAAGATCACTGGGAAAGGGAAGAGGCCTTTAGAAATTCACAACACAACTTCAAAAAAATTAGCTTGTGTCCAATGAATTTGGTGGGGTTTATTCAGGATGTTATTAGGATAGGGCATGGGAGAAATCTGGTGGACACTGTCACTCTAGACTTTCAGAAAGCCTTCAATAAGCATCCTCACACTAGGTTACTTCATTTGATGGTGTGTGAGTTAAAATTTGAAACATTGGATTAGGTCGTCTCTTCAATCCCGAACCACAAATTTAATTGGAAGATATGTGACAAGTGATCTCTCCCGAGGGTTGGTCCTACACCCAAAACTTTTGACAATCTGTATTCATGAGCTGGACAAGGGTGAAAATATGAATCAGGAGCACAAGTTGTAGAGCGTTAGGAGTACGATATATACGTTTTCGGATGACAAAAACATCGATTTGAAGATTAAGATAGTAGAGGGCGATCAAATCCAATAAAAGGCTACAACTGTGGACACACATTGGCAAACAGTGTTCCATTCAGATAACTGTACCTCATACATATTGATTGGGCTAATATTGAATACAAACATCATTTGCAGGAAACAATACTGAGACAGGGTGAGAGATAAAAAAAATCTTAGTGCTACTGTGTACAGATCACTGATGGTTCAAGATCAGCGCAGAAAAACTGTAGTTAAAGCTAACAAAGTATTGAGTTTATATTAATGGAACCAATCAGTATAAAACAAAGGCTATCACTCTGCCTGTACAGGTTCCTGGTCAGACCACATCCCAGTAGTGTGCACAGTTTTGGTTATCCCTACATTTTGGATAATAGAATGTCATTGGAAAAGTTCCAAAGGAGAGCTGCAGGAGTGATTTCCAGCTTAGAGAAGCTCAGCTACTCAGACAGGCTCAAGGATTTTAATTTGTTTAATGTCAAGCAGCAAAGATATATGCTAATTTACAGAGGCCTAGTAAATACATGAATGCCTGGATAGAGTCCCGATTGAAAGATTATGCTAGTTTATCAAATGGGGGACGATTAGTTTATCAAATGGGGGACGATTAGTTTAAACTATGTAAATGTAGGAATGGACAGCATATTCAGTGTTTCTTTTCTCTGCCAGGAGAACTGTGAGCCTTTGGAATGAGTTTCCAGTTGCTATGGTCGGTGCTGACTCAGAAGAGGGAGCTGGACCAGTTCATGACTGGGACAGAGATCACATCCTGTAGAAAGTAACTGGCTTATAGGTAACAACTGGACAACGCAATTTCCTGAATTGGATTCTATCAACTGAGGAGGTCAGAGAAGAATACTAGGGAACGTTTTCCCACACTGGCTCTGCACTTTTCTATTTTTGCCTCTACCAGGAGATTGCATGATCCTGGAGAGTGGCAGGGGTGGAGGAGTGGGAGGCAGCAGCGGGAAGAACTGTTTAGCCTTCACGGTTGAGCCATTGTGGCTTGATGGACCTTCTGCAATCTTCCTGCTCAGCATTTGATTTGTTAATGATGGGAATGATTTCTTGGGTGCAGGGAACCCGTGACATCTGGCTCAAGGCCCAGCTCTTCACTGTGAGCCCAGAGAATCAGTGCACACACAGGTTTGCATTCTGATTCACAGCATAGTGGGATTCTGGCAGGTGTATATACAATATCAGAATAGCAAACACCAGCTAGACTAAGTCAAAAAATGCAATGCCCAAATATTTACAGAATACAACAGAAATCATATCATATGAATTGTACATTGAATATGTCCATAGTTGAGGCTCAATGACAAATCCTCATCATGTTCAATCTCCTGTTTCCCAGCACTTGATTTTCTGATTTTCAGAATCCGAGAATCTCCAAAACAAAGGTTCCAATCATTCGGATTCTCAGAAAGGAGGCGATGGTATTGTCGCTGAACTAGTAACCCAGAGTACTGCTCTGGGAGCCTGGGTTCGAATCCCGCCACGGTGGATGGTAGAATTTGAATTCAATACAAATCTGGAATTAAAAGCCTAATGATGACCATGAAACCATTGTCGGTTGTTGTAAAAACCCATCTGCTTCAACCCATCTGCTGTCCTTACCTGGTCTGGCCTACATGCACCTTCAGACCCACAGCAATTAGCTCTTTGCAGTTAGCTCTGAAATGGCCATGCACACAGTTGTAACACAAAATAGAAATGAAACCAGACACAGCACCCGGTATCGACTGAGGATACAACAACAGCAATTGCAGCCCTGTCAACCCTGCAAATTCCTCCTTATTGGGAGAGCTGCCTCACAGGCTAGTCAATCCTCATGGAGATAATGTCCCATATTATCAGATAATATCCATCCTTATCCCTGGGACTGGGATAATACAGGTGTCCTGTCAGCAGAGGTGGCAGCACAGTGGTATTTACCCTGGATGTCCTCAACATCGACTCCAGACCCCAAGAATTCTCATGGCATCAGGTCAAACGTGGGCAAGGAAACCTCCTGCTGAGTATCGCGTACCGCTCTCCCTCAGCTGATTCTGTTCTCCTCTATGTTGAGTGAAGGAAGCACTGAGGGTGGCAACGGCACAGTACTCTGGGGGGAGGACTTCAATGTCCATCACCATGAGTGGCTCGGTAGCACCACTACTGACCGAGCAGGCCGAGTCCTAAATGACATAGCTGTTAGACTGGGTCTGCAGCAGGCGGTGAGGGAACCAGCAAGAGGGGAAAAACATACTTGACCTCATCCTCACCAACCTGCCTGCCGCTGATGCATCTGTCCATGACAGAATCAGTAGGAGTGATCATCGCACTGTCATTATGCAGATGAAGTCCCAACTTCACATTGAGGATATCATCCTTTGCATTGTGTGGCACTACCTCTGTGCTAAAGGGGATAGATTTTGGTCAGATCCAGCCAACTCAAGACTGGGCATCGATGTGGGCCATCAGCAGCAGCAGAATTGTACTCAAACACAATCTGTAACCTCATGGCCCGGCGTATCCCCCACTCTACAAATACCATCAAGCCAGGGGTTCAGTGAAGAGTACAGGAGGGGCTAACAAGTAGCAAGTAACATTCACACCACTCAAGTGTCAGAAAATAACGATGTCCAACAAGAGGGAATCCAACCATCGCCCCTTGATGTTCAATGGTAGTACCATCATTGAATACCCCACTACCAACATCGCGGGGGTTACCATTGACCTGGACTAGCCACAAAAATACTCTGGCTACAAGAGCAGGTCAGAGGCTAAGAATCGTGCAATAGGTAACTTACCTCCTGACTCCACAAAGCTGTCCACTATCTACAAGGCACAAGTCAGCAGTGTGATGGAATACTCCCCACTTGCCTGGATGAGTGCAGCTCCCACAACACAAGAAGCTGGACACCGTCCAGGACAAATCAGTCCGCTTGATTGGTACCACATCCACAAACATTCACTCCCTCCACCACAGTCGCACAGTAGCAGCAGTGTGTACCATCTACAATGTGCACTGCAGGAATTCGCCAAGTCTCCATAGACAGCATCTTCAAAACCCACGACCACTACCACCTATGAGGACCAGGGCAGCAGATAGATGGGAACACCACCACCTGGAGGTTACCCTCCAAGTCCCTCACCATCCTGACTTGGAAATATATTGCTGTTCCTTCACTGTCGCTAGGTCAAAATCCTGGAGCTCCCTTCCTAACAGCACTGTGGGTGTACCTACACCACATGGACTGCAGTGGCTCAAGAAGGCAGCTCACCACCACCATCTCAAGGGCAACTAGGGATGGGCAATAAATGCTGGCCCAGCCAGCGAAGCCCACATCCTGTGAATGAATTAAAAAAAGTGAAATGGTTTTAAATGTCCATTTCATCTCTTACCTTTCAGGTGACTGGGTACTTCAGATAAGCCTCTTCCAACGTTCATGTAATCAAATGGATCAGAACCTGTTTAAAGCAATTAACATTCATGAAATCAGATTTGTGTCATGTTATAGCAAAATCTGCAATGTTTCAATCTGAAATTGAATTCACTGTGTGATTTTACCGTACCAAGTTCCTGTATTTCTTTTATTATTTTATTCAACTTTGGGACCCCGTGAAGCACTTTCACAAAGGATTCCCACATCACCCTTCGGGCCCGAGAACCTTTCTCCATCACCAGACTTAGGAGAAGCTTGGAACTGTCCGCCCGGTTTCCCTTATCCGTGAGCTCGGTGACTTTCTGCAAAGAATAATAATGAATATATTGAGGATCAGAGTGAAAGACAAACACCGAGAATGAGGAGGAAAGGATCTGCTCAGTGATGGCATTTCCAATTGTTTTGAGCACAATAAACAGTCACTGGGCCGAGAACTGATGCATAATGAACTTTCACTAAAAATCATCTTCATCTCATTTCAGTCATTAACATCAAATAAATGTGAATAAACTAAGCCAGAAGTCTGAAATACATTTTGGGGAGGGTGAGGGGTCATTGACAATCTGCAGTATTTTAATGTGATCAGTGTGATGAGTTTTATTTGTCAAATTATTGATTGACAATATAATCCACTTGTTTCCTCACACTGACTTCTTGCTGTCATAGTTTCTCATTTACTCAGCAAGAAAATAGCAGCAACTCAGATCTCTGGTGGAAGGGAAGGCACGATTCTGGTCATTAAGTTATTTTAACAGAAGAATGGGAATCTTAAAATGAAAACTGGCAGAGAAATCACCATTGTCTGAACCAAACCAGTACTGTTGATTTATCTGTCAGGAGAATCGACCAATAATAATGGTGAAAAATCCAATCAATCCGATCAATTTCCCCCTCAGTAACTAAAAGTTCAGAAGCTTGATATTTTTGCAAATTTGCTACGAGTATGAAAACTTGGTAAGGAGTGGGAAGTGGATAGGTTTTGAGAGTGAGTGGGACCCAAGGTAACTGAACACTGTGGTGGTATGAAGGAGAGGCTGCTCATAAGTCCAGAGTCAGAGCAATGGAGAATTCCAATGGGAGGTTTCAGGACTCGAGCAGCTTACAAGGAACGAAAGGGTCAAGGTCATTAACTTATTTAAACAGAAGAAGGGGAATTTTAAATTGAAGGCATCTGAGGACTGGGAGATATTATAGGTGAGCACACAAGTGATACCTGGGACCTGGAGTGGTACAGGTTACAGGTAGCAGAATCCAAGTAGCTTAACATTCCAGAGGTTGCAAGGTTACCTTGGTTACCTCCGCACTCAACTGTTCCAAATACATGGATGAAGGTTCAGGAGAAGTGTTGCGATAGGGGTAGAGACTTGCAGTGTTATGTGGAGAGAAGTAGGACATTTTTGTGCTGGCAAGTTTGCAGCAAATTGAGTTCAGCTTGAAGCTGGACACTGAAATCACAGATAGCCTGGCTAAGCTTTGATCAGTGACCAGGGGGAGAAATCAAATCAAGTGGTGAGAAGATGGAGTTTGTGGCAGGGATAGCAGACAATGGGGTCAATTTTTCCAATGTCTAACAGTAGGAAAAGGGAATTACGTTCCACACCAAGAGTATAGAGGCAGGAAATTACACAGTGAATGAACACAATTACCTGACGTTCACGCATGAGGGGTGACTGTCAGAGCGAGAAACAGGGACAGGAATTTTTAAATATTCTTTGACGAGATGTGGGCATCACTGGCTAAGTCAGCATTTGTTACTCATTCTTAAATACCCTAGAGAAGGCGGTGGTGAGCGACCTTCTTGAACTGTTGCAGTCCATCTGGTACCGGTACACCCACAGTGCTGCTGGGAAGGACATTCTCGTTTTGACCTAGTGACAGTGAGGGAACGGCGATAGAGTCCCAAGTCAGAATGGTTGGAGGGGAAGTTGCAGATTGAATGAGTTTAGTTTGCTGAAGCTCATATGATGAGTGATGGGTCACACCAGGAAGACAGAGAAAAATAATTTATTCCAGTTGTGTGCAGTTTTGGACACTCCATTATTGAATGAAATATAAACACTGAAGGAACTATCCTGCAGATTCATCAGCATGTTACCAGGGATGAGGAGTTATTGTTAACGTGGGTATTTGAGAATTTAGGATTCAAGGTGAGCAGACGAAAGGATGAATTGATCAAAGTCTTCAAGCCTCCGAAGCATGAGATAAAATCACAGCATCGATGGGGGAAACGATTGTTTTTTTCTGACCCACAGCATTTCCCTTTGGCTTTCTTTCTTAGTTTGGGTTTTGCACATTTTCAACTCTCCATTGTTTTCAAATGTCTTTTGTTTAACCCACAGGCTTATTTCTGTCATCTACCGTTTCTCAATTTACTGTTTAGAAGTTTTCTGGTAGCTCACTGCTTTCCCACTATACCCTCCCTGTTCCCTCCTTTTCCCAGCCTCATCAAACTCTTTCCTTTTATTGTCAGTCCACACCAGAGATAAACCTGAATCATTCCCCTATCATTTTACAGATAATGATGGATCTGCTGGGTGTTTCCAGTTTCATATCATTGTGTCAGATTCACAATATTTACAGTTCGATCCATTTTCCCATTTCTATTCTGTAAGATTTGGTGATTCCGTTATCTAATATGGGAACAAATCTCAGTGGCAGCATGGAAAGCAAATTAGATGTTGGGGTGCATTAAGAAGGCAATATTGAACCAAAAGTGAGGTAATTTGTAACTTGCTAGAAACATTGATGTGACCATACTTAGAATACAGTGTATAATCCTGATTGCCTCAGTACAACAAGGTTATGAGAGCAGAAACAGAAAAACAAATAGCTGGAAAAACTCAGCATGTCTGGCAGCATCGGCTGAGAGGAGCACAGTTGATGTTTCGAGTCCTCATGACCCTTCAACAGAACGAAGTAAAAATAGTAAAGGGGTGAAATATAAGCTGGTTTAAGGGGGTGGTACAAGTAGAGCTGGATAGTGGGCCAGTGATAGGTGGAGATAACTAAACGATGTCACAGACAAAAGGACAAAGAGATGTTGAAGGTGGTGATATTATCTAAAGGAATGTGCTAATTAAGAGTAGACAGCAGGACAAACAAGGTACAGATAGACCTAGTGGGGGTGGGGTGGGGGGGATGGACTACTAAAAGGGCTAAAAGGTAGAGATAAACAATGGGTGGAAATACATTTAAAAATAATGGAAATAGGTGGTAAAAGAAAAATCTATATCAGTTATTGGGAAAAAAGGAGGTGGAAGAAACGGAAAGGGGGTGGGGATGGAGGAGAGAGTTCAAGATCTAAAATTGTTGAACTCAATATTCAGTCCGGAAGGCTGTAAAGTGCCCAGTCGGAAGATGAGGTGCTGTTCCTCCAGTTTGCGTTGAGTTCCACTGGAACAATGCAGCAAGCCAAGGACAGACATATGGGCATGAGAGCAGGGTGGAGTTTTGAAATGGCGAGCAACAGGAGGGTCTGGGTAATGCTTGCAGACAGACCGAAGGTGTTCTGAAAAACGGTCACCCAGTCTGTGTTTGGTCTCTCCAATGTTGAGGAAACCGCATTGGGAGCAACAAATGCAGTAGACTAAGTTGAGGGAAGTGCAAGTGAAATGCTGCTTCACTTGAAAGGAGTATTTGGGCCCTTGGATGGTGAGGAGAGAGGAAGTGAAGGGGCCGGTGTTGCATCTTCTGCAGTTGCAAGGGAAGGTGCTGTGGGAGGGGGTTGAGGAGTAGGGAGTGATGGAGGAGTGGACCAGGGTATCACGGAGGGAACGATCCCTACAGAATGCTGCCAGGGGGGTGAAGAGAAGATGTGTTTGGTGGGGGCATCATGCTGGAGTTGGCGGAAATGGTGGAGGATGATCCTTTGAATGCGGAGGCTGGTGGGGTGATAAGTGAGGACAAGGAGGACCCTATCATGTTTCTGGGAGGGAGAAGAAGGTGTGAGGGTGGATGCGCGGGAGATGGGCCGGACATGGTTGAGGGCCCTGTCAACCACCGTGGGTGGAAAACCTAGGATAAGGAAGAAGGAAAACATGTCAGAGGAACTGTTTTTGAAAGTGGCATCATCAGAACAGATGCGACGGAGACAAAGGAACTGAGAGAATGGGATGGAGTCCTTACAGGAAGCGGGGTGTGAGGAGCTGTAGTCGAGGTAGCTGTGGGAGTCGGTGGGCTTGTAATGGATACTGGTGGACAGTCTATCACCAGAAATTGACTGACACTTCCCTTCCCTTCCTTGACCTCTCTGTCTCAATTTCTGGTGATAGACTGTCCAACAATATCCACAACAAGCCTACCGACTCCCACAGCTACCTCGACCTCACCTCCTTACACCCCACTTATCACCCATTGTTTATCTCTAACTTTTAGCCCTTTTAGTATTCCTTCACCCCACCCCCACTAGGTCTATCTGTACCTTGTTTGTCCTGCTGTCTACTCTTAATTAGCACATTCCTTTAGATAATATCACCACCTTCAACACATTTTTGACCTTTGTCTGTGACATCTTTTGGTTATCGCCACCGATTACTAAGCTTCTTGTCCCAACAACCGCCCCCTCCCCCCACCACATCCCTTAAACCTTTTTTTCACCCCTTTCCTATTTTTACTTAGTTCCGTTGAAGGGTCATGAGGACTCGAAACGTCAACTGTGCTCCTCTCCGCCGATGCTGCCAGACCTGCTGAGTTTTTCCAGGTATTTCTGTTTCTGTTTTTGTTTTGGATTTCCAGCATCCACAGTTCTTTGCTTTTATCTAAGGTTATGAGAGCTACTGAAGAGAACAACTAGAGCGATTGAGAGGATGGAGGGGTTGGGCGAGGAGCTATTGTGTAAACTGGGCGTGTCCTCACTGGAAAAAAAAGATTGAGAAGTAATATGATTGCTGTTTCCCATTGACTTCAATTTTGTGAGGACACCTTGATGCCACATTAGCTCAAATGCTGCCTTGATGTGAAGGGAAAGCACCATCACCTCTCCTCTGGAATTCTTTTGGCCATGTTTGAGCCAAAGCTGCGATTAGGTCTGGAGCAGAGTGGTCCTGGCAAAACCTAAACTGAGTTTTGGTGAGCAGGTTATTGCTGAGTAAGGGCCAGTTCAAAGCACTGTCAACGATACCTTCCATTGTTTTGCTGATGACTCGGAGTAGGCTGATAGAATTGCAATTGCTGGCTTAGATTTGTCCTGCTTTTCATGGATAGGATATTCCTGTGCAATTTAACACATTGTCAGGGAGATGCCAGTGTTGCACTGAAACAACTTGACTAGAATTACGGCTAGTCCTGGAGCACTAATCTCCAGCATAACAGCTGGGATATTGTTGGGGACCTTGCATCCAGTGAGCTCGGTTGCTCCTTTTACATCATGTGGAGGGATTTAAATTGGCTGAAAACTTGTTTCAGTGAAGATGGGAACCAAAACCAAGTGGATGAATCATCCACTAAACACTTTGGACTGAAGATAGTTGCAAAAGCTTCAGCCTTATCTTTTGCACTCGTGCTGGGCTCCCCATCATTGATTATGTGAATGTTTGTGGATTATTCTCCTCCATTTAGTTGTTTAGCTGTTCACCACGATATTACTGGTCTGGCAGGAATGCAAAGCTATATGCACTGATGGTTGTGGGATCACTTGCTTCTTATATCACAGAATCACAAAGTGCAGAAGAGGCCCTTCGTTCCATTGAGTCTGCATCCAAACGTGAGAAACACCTGCCCTACCTACCTAATCCCATTTACCAGCCCATAGCTTTGAATTTTATGACATGCCAAGTGCTCATCCAGGTACTTTTTACAGGGTGTGAGGCAACCCGCCTCCACCACCCTCCCAGGCAGCGCATTCCAGACCATCACCACCTTTTGGGAAAAAATGTGTTTTCTTACAGCCCCCACTAAACCTCCTGCCCCTCACCTTGAACTTGTGCCCTCTCATGACTAACCCTTCAACTAAGGGGAACAGCTGCTCCCTATCCAATCTGTCCATGCCCTTCATAATCTCCTGCCCCACAGAACTCATTTCTCGTTATCTTGACTCCCTTCTCTCTCCCCTTGTCCAGTCCCTTCCCACCTACATCCGTGATTCCTCTGACACCTTACGTCACATCAACAATTTCCAGTTCCCTGGCCCCAACCGCTTCCTCTTCACCATGGATGTCCAATCCCTCTACACCTCCATCCCCCACCAGGATGGTCTGAGGGCCCTTAGCTTCTTCCTCGAACAGAGGCCTGAACAATCCCCATCCACCACTACTCTCCTCCGTCTGGCTGAACTTGTTCTCACACTGAACAATTTCTCCTTCAACTCCTCTCACTTCCTCCAAATAAAAGGTGTGGCTATAGGTACCGGCATGGGCCCCAGCTATGCCTGTCTCTTTATGGGGTACGTGGAACATTCCTTGTTCCAGTCCTACTCCGGCCCCCTTCCACAACTCTTTCTCCGGTACATCGATGATTACTTCGGTGCTGCTTCATGCTCTCGGCGGGACTTGGAAAAATTTATTAATTTTGCTTCCAATCTCCACCTCTCCATCATTTTCACGTGGTCCATCTCTGACACTTCCCTTCCCTTCCTTGACCTTTCTGTCTCAATCTCTGGTGATAGACTGTCCACCAATATCCATTACAACCCCACCAACTCCCACAGCTACCTCGACAACAGGTCCTCATACCCCGCTTCCTGTAAGGACTCCATCCCATTCTCTCAGTTCCTTCGCCTCCGTCGCATCTGTTCCGATGATGCTACCTTCAAAAACGTTTCCTCTGACATGTCCTCCTTCTTCCTTAACCGAGGTTTTCCACTCACGGTCGTTGACAGGGCCCTCAACCGTGTCCGGCCCATCTCCCGTGCATCCGCCCTCACGCCTTCTCCTCCCTCCCAGAAACATGTTAGGGTCCCCCTTGTCCTCACTTATCACCCCACCAGCCTCCGCATTCAAAGGATCATCCTCTGCCATTTCCGCCAACTCCAGCATGACGCCACCACCAAACACATCTTCCCTTCACCCCCCTTATCGGCATTCCGTAAGGATCGCTCCCTCCTGGACACCCTGGTCCACTCCTCCGTCACCCCCTACTCCTCAACCCCCTCCTATGGCACCACCCCATGCCCACGCAAAAGATGCAACACCTGCCCCTTCACTTCCTCTCTCCTCACCGTCCAAGGGCCCAAACACTCCTTTCAAGTGAAGTAGCATTTCACTTGCATTTCCCCCAACGTAGTCTACTGCGTTCGTTGCTCCCAATGTGGTCTCCTCTACATTGGAGAGACCAAACGTAAACTGGGCGACCGCTTTGCAGAACATCTGCGGTCTGTCCGCAAGAATGACCCAAACCTCCCTGTCGCTTGCCATTTTAACACTCCACCCTGCTCTCTTGCCCACATATCTGTCCTTGGCTTGCTGCATTGTTCCAGTGAAGCCCAACGCAAACTGGAGGAACAACACCTCATCTTCCGACTAGGCACTTTACAGCCTTCCGGACTGAATATTGAATTCAACAACTTTAGGTCTTGAGCTCCCTCCCCCATCCCCATCCCCTTTCTGTTTCCCCCTTCTTTTTGTTTTTTCCAATAAATTATATAGATTTTTCTTTTCCCACCTATTTCCATTATTTTTAAATATTTTAAAATATTTTATGCTCTCCCCACCCCCACTAGAGCTATACCTTGAGTGCCCTACCATCCATTCTTAATTAGCACATTTGTTTAGATAATATCACCAACTTTAACACTTATGTGTTCTTTTGTTCTATTGTTGGTGACATCTTTTGATGATCTGCTTCTATCACTGCTTGTTTGTCCCTACAACCACATCAACCCCCTCCACTTCTCTCTCTCTCCACCCCCCCCCCCACACACACACCTTAAACCAGCTTATATTTCAACTCTTTCTTGGACTCGAACTCAAGTTCAGTCAAAGGGTCATGAGGACTCGAAACGTCAACTCTTTTCTTCTCCACCGATGCTGCCAGACCTGCTGAGTTTTTCCAGGTAATTCTGTTTTTGTTTTGGATTTCCAGCATCCGCAGTTTTTTTGTTTTTATCCCTTCATAATCTTGTACACCTCAATCAGGTCATCCCTCAGTCTTCTCTGTCCAATGAAAACAACCCAAGTCTATCCAACATCTCTTCATAACTTAAATATTTCTTACCAGGCAACATCCTGGTGAACCTCCTCTGCACCCCCTTCAGTGCAATCACATTTTTCCTATAATGTGGCAACCAGAACTGCACAAAGTACTCCAGCTGTGGCCTCACCAAAGTTCTATACAACTCCAGCATGACCTCCCTACTTTTGTAATCTATGCCTCAATTGATAAAGGCAAGTGTCCCATATGCCTTTTTCACCATCTCACTAACATGCCCCTCCACCTTCAGAGATCTATAGACACACACGCTGAGGTCCCTTTGTTCCTCAGAACTTCCTGGTGCCATGCCGTTCATTGAATACTTCCTTGTCAAATTACTCCTTCCAAATTGTATCACCTCACACTTTTCAGGGTTAAATTCCATCTGCCACTTATCTGCCCATTTGACCATCCCGTATACATCTTCCTGTAGCCCAAGACATTCATCCTCACTGTTAACCACCCGGCCAATCTTTGTGTCATCCGCAACCTTACTAATCATACCCCCTACATAGTCATCTATGTTGTTTATATAAATGACGAATAATAGGGGACCCAGCACAGATCCCTGTGTACGCCACTGGACACGGGCTTCCTGTCACTAAAATATCCTTCTGTCATCACCCTCTGTCTCCGACAATTAAGCAAATTTTAAATCCACCTCATCAAATTACCCTGTACCCCATGTGCATTTGCCTTCTTTATAAGTCTCCCATGTGGGACGTTGTCAAAGGCTTTGCTGAAATCCACATACACTACATCAACTGCACTACCCTCATCTACACACCTGGTCACCTCCTCAATAAATTAGATTAAATTTGTTAGGCATGACCTCCCTTTAACAAAGCCATGCTGACTATCCCTGATCAAACCTTGCCTCTTCAAGTGGAGATAGATTCTCGCCTTCAGAACTTTTTCCAATAGTTTCCCTACCACTGAAGTTAGGCTACGGCCTGTAGATCCCTGGCTTCTCCCTTAAAACCCTTCTTAAATAGCAAAACCACATTAGCTGTTCTGCAGTCCTCTGGCACTTTCCCCGTGGCCAGAGAGGAATTAAAAATTTGGGTCAGAGCGCCTGCGACCTCCCCCCTTGCCTCCCTCAGCAGTCTGGGACACAAATCATCCGGACCTGGAGATGTGTCCACATTCAAGCCTGCCAACACCTCCAATACCTTGTCACTCCCTATATAGATTTGCTCAAGAACCTTGCAGTCTCTCTCCCCATGTTCGATACCTTCATCCACATTCTCTTGGGTGAAGACAGATGTGAAGTATATATGTTATGGTGATATGTTGTAGCCTCACCAGGTTGCTATCTCATGTTTATATACCCATGATGCTGATCCTGCAACGCTCTCCTACACATTAATTGGACCAGGGTTGAGCCCCTGGTTTGATTGAAATGGTGGAGTGATGGATATGCCTTACCACAATTCTGAGGCTGATGGTCCACAGCGCTTTGTGGATAGTCAGTTTAGAGACAGTCAATCTATTGTGTATCCATCACATTTAGCACGGTGATACTATCGCACAACACAATGAGAGGTATCTTCAGTTTGAAGACGGTACTTTGTTTCTTACACAGACCGTGCAGTGGTCACTCCTATAGTATCATAGACAGATGCATCTGCAATAGGTAGATGGGTGAGGACAAATAGGGTTTTATCTCCTGTTGGTTCTCTGGCCAACTGCTGCAAGCCCAGTCTGGCAGATATGTCTTTCAAGACTCAGAAAGCACCGTCATTAGTGGTGCTACTGAGCCATTCTTGATGGGAGAAATTAAGTCCCCACCTATAGTGAATTCTCTGCCCTTGCTTTTTCTAATTAACCTGGAGGAGTCCATATTCATCAACTGAAGGAGGGCAATAATCAGATGGTGGTTTTGTTGTCTATCTTTGGTCTCATGCCAAGAGATTTCCTGAGGTTCTGAATCTATATTGAGGACTCTTCCTGGTTACTGTATTCCCCTAGGCTGCCATCTGTGGTGGATCCATCTAGTGGGAAAGGGCATACCCAGGAATAGTAGCAGAAGAGGCTGGGATGGCGTTTGATGGTCATATTGACAGGATTATTCTTATGTCAGGCTGTTGTTTTATTAGTCACATTTGTTACAAGTCCTTCAATGTTAGTGGGGACTTTGCATGGACGACTGAGCTGTGACTGAATCCAATGCTGGGGGCTCTTTTTACACCTATTTGTAGCTGTGTTGCATGTTGTTCTAGACCATTTCAGAGGGCAGTGAAGAGTCAGCCATGTTGCTGGGTGTCAGGAGCCATATACAGGTCAGGATGAGTAAGAACGGCAGGTTTCCTTCCCTAAAGGATATGAGTGAACCGGATGGCTTTTGACGACAATTATCCTATTTCCTTAGTTCAAATTCACAAACTGTCAAAGTGAGATCTAAGCTCAGGTCTCTGCAGTATGAGTCCAGGTTACTAGTTTGCTAATTCAGTAACATAATCACAATGCTGCTGTATCTGTATGTGGTAATTGTTGTATGCTTGGAAAATTCAGTTCACTTTGGATCGACGGTTCACAAAGCTCTCTACCTCTGAGGCTTTCCTCACCTCATGCTTGGTTCTGGTGTAGACTAATTGTTGGAGGTTGATTTATCACCATTATCAGCATGTGACTGCCCAGGTGTTAGAAGATGATCTAGATAGATCTTGGTCTTCTATCATCCTTACATTCTGCAAGTTCTGTAATATTTAAATAATCCTAACTCATTGCAACCGTCCCACTTACCCGATGTTCTTGTCCATTGAAAATCCGCTCGAATGTTAACAATGAGCTGACTCCATCCACCCCTTCTTCAATCGCCTGTTCTAGTCTGTCCCAGTAAAATTTTGTCAACTGGAACAGCTGGAAATCATCCCATTTTGTCAAGAACTCAGTGATTCTGGAGTTTGGATCTGTGAACACAAAATGGAGAAAAATAAACATAATTGAATTTCTAGCCACATTGTTCTACTTCCTTTAAAGGAAGCGACTGAATCCTCCTGTGAGCCACATTATCAAACAAAGTGTGAAAATCCAGAAACATTAAGTGATAGCATAGTTGATTTGTGACCTAATTCCTAACCTTGCCCCAAATCCCTTTAGACCCATGGTTAACAAGAAGCTCTCAATCGCAAATTTAAAACCAGTAATTTTCTTTATTGTTTGCTGGATGTGGGAGTCCTTGGCAAGGCCAGCATTTGTTGTCTATCCCAAATTGCCCCAGAGAAGGAGGTGGTGAGACACCTTCTTGAGCCACTGCAATATTTCTGGTGCATATATGCCCACAGCACTTCTGGGAAGGGAGTCCCAGTATTTTGACCCAGTGACAGTAAAGGAACAGTGATATTGTTCCAGGTCAGGATAGTGTTTGGCCTGGAGAGGAAGTTGCAGGTCTGGTGCTCCCATGCATCTGTTGCCCTTGTTCTTCTTGGTGGCAAACGTCATGGATTTAGAAGGCGCAGTCAAAGGAGCCTTGGTGAGTTGCTGCGGTGCATCTTGTAGATGCACTACACACTGCTGCCACTGTGCGTAAGTAGTGGAAGGAGCTAATGTCTTCACATTGAGGATACCCTCCATCATCATGCTAATTGGGATAGATTTCAAACAGATCTAGCAACTCAAGACAGGGCAGCCATGAGGCACTGTGAGCGATCAGCAGCAGCAGAGCTGAACTCAACCACAATCTATAACCTCATGGCCCGGTATTTCCCACACTCTACCATTACCACCAAGTCAGGGGATTAACCTTGGATCAATGAAAAGTGCAGGAGGGCATCCCTGGAGCAGCATCTGGCATACCTAAAAATGAGTTGTCAACCTGGTGACACTATAACACAGGACTACTTGTGTGCCGAGCAGCATAATCAGCAAGTAACACAGAACTAAGTAATTATGCAACCAATGAGTCACATCTAAGCTATGCAATCCTACCATGTCCAGTCATGAATGATGGCGGACAATTAAACTACTCACTGGAGGAGGAGGCTCCACAAATATCCCCATCCTCAATGATGGGAGAGTCCAGGACATCAGTGCAAAAGATAAGGCTGAAGCATTTGCTACAATTTTGAAGCAGAAATGCCGAGTGCGTGATCCATCTTGGCCTCCTCCAGATGCCCTCAGCATCACAGATGCCAGTCTTCAGCCAATTCAATTCACTCCATGTGATATCAAGAAACAGCTGAAGGCACTAGATACTGCAAAGGCTATGGGCCCTGACAATATTCCAGCAACAGTATTGAAGGCTTGTGCTCCAGAACTTGCCGCAACCCTAGCCAAGCTGTTTCAGTGCAGCTACAAAACTGGCATCTGCCCGTCAATGTGAAAAATCGCTTAGGCATGTCGTGTACACAAAAAGCAGGACAAATCCAACCCGGCCAATTACCCATCAGTCTACTTGTGACCATCAGAAATGTAAAGGAAGGGGTCATCAACAGTGCTTTCAAGCGGCAATTGCTCAGCAATAACATGCTCACTGACACTCATTTGTGTTCCGCCAGGGTCACTCAGCTCCTTTCCTCATTCCAGTCTTGTTTAAAACATGGACAAAAGGGCTGAGCTCCAGAGTGGGATGAAAGTGACTGCCCTTGACATCAATGCAGCATTTGACTGGGTGTGGCATCACGAAACCTTAGCAAAACTGTAGTCAATGGGAATCATTGGGAAAACTTTCTGCTGGTTGGAGTCAGACCAAGCACAAATGTAGATGGTTGTGGTTGTTGGAGGTCAATCATCTCAGTTCCAGGATATCACTGGAGTCCCTCAGGGTAGTGTCCTAGGCCCACCCATCTCCAGCTGCTTCATCAATGACTTTCATTCCATCATAAGGTCTGAAGTGGAGCTGTTCACTGATGATTGTGCAATGTTCAGCATCATTCACAATGCCTCAAATACTGAGGCAGTCCATGTCCACATGCAGCAAGACCTGGATGATATTCAGGCTTGGGCTGACAAGTGGCGAGTAACATTTGTGCCAGACAAGGACCAGGCAATGACCATCTCCAGCAAGACATGACCTAAGCATCACCCCTTGAAATTCAATGGCATTACCATTGCCGAATTATCCACCATCAACATCCAGGTGGATACCATTGATCAGAAAGTGAACTGAACTAGCTACGTAAATACAGTGGCTAGAGGAGCAGGTCAGAGGGTAGGAATGCTGCAGTGAGTAACTCAGGTGCTGAATCGCCAAAGGCCGTCCACCACCACCATCTACAAGGCACAGGTCAGCAGTGTAATAGAATACTCTCCACTTGCCTGGATGAGTACAGCTCCATGAATACACACGAAGCTTGGCAGCATCCAAGTCAAAGCAACCCGGTTGATTTGCAGCCCTTCCACAAACATTCACTCCCTCCACCACCGACACATGGTAGCAGCCGTGTATATGATGAACAGAATGCACTGCAGGAACGCATCAAGGCTCCTTAGACGGCACGTTCCCTCCCACGGCCGCTACCATCTAGGAGGACAAGGGCAGCAATAGGTAGGAGCAACACCACAACGTGGATATTCTCCTCCAAGCCACTCAGCATCTTGGCTTGGAAATAGAACTCCATTCCTTCACTGTCGCTGGAACTCCCTCCCTAACAGCGCTGTGGATATACCTGTGCCATATGAACTGCAGCAGTTCAAGGCGGGTGCTCACCACCATCATCTCAAGGGCTATTTAGAAATCAGGATGGGCAATAAATGCTGGCCTATCCAGTGAAGCCCAAAACCCATTAATTAATATTTTTTAAAATGTTTTAAGTGGTGGATGGGATGCCAATCAAGTGGGCTCTTTGTTCTGGATGGTGTAAATTTTCATGAGTGTTGTTGGAGCTGCAGACATCTAGGCAAGGGGAGAATATTCCATTGCACTCCTAAGTTGTGCTTTGCAGATGGTGGACAGACTTTGAGAAGACAGGAGTGAGATACTCTCCTCATATTTCCCAGCTTCTGACATGCCCTTATAGCTACAGCATTTATATGATGAATCCAGTTCAGTTCCTGGTCAATGGTAACCCCCAGGATGTTGAGAGCGGGCGATTCAATGATGGTGATGCCATTACATGTCAAGTGGAGATTGATATATTCTATCTTGTTGGAGATCATCATTGCTTGGCACTTGTATGGCATGAATGCTACTTGCCATTTTATTAGCAGGTAGCTCTCGGAGTTAGGAAATCCTTTCTGATAGCAGCTTAAGTCTTGTTCTGAGCCAATTAATGGCGCTATGGCAGTTAATGTGGCTCGGACACTCCCGGTCACATGGAGCTTGGTGCAGCTAAATTTTAAGCCAGGGAGGTGGTTCAGGTCACTTCCCCCCATGGCTCTATGACTAGGGAGTATAGTAAAAACGATTGGAGCCAGACCTTTCAGGAGTGAAATTATAATAAAAACTTCAATACAAGGGAACCGTCTTCTGTAAGCAGCCAAGTGATTCTAGATCTGAGGTGAGATGACTGTCCCTGCCATTATAGCAGCATTTGACCACACATGGCACCAATGTCAGGTATCTACTCAACAGTTCCAGAACTCAACCTGTGACTGTGATGCCCCTTTGGAGGGTTACTCATTTAACTCCTTCTACTCGGCCCCTGTCCTGTTCCCTCTTCCTGTCTGAGCTGCAGGTCTTGCACAAGATATGGTCAATCTATAAGCATAGAAATTTTATTCTGAAGTATTGTGTGAACCTACCTGTGGCCATTCTTATTCCTGTTGTTGTTCGATATTCTGTCTTGTTCTAACCTTCAGCCATGGTGATGCCAGATGTTCCCAGATTAGGATGTTCTGTCAAAAATACAACATTAATACAAGGATTAGATGGATATATTAAAATCTGAGGAATACTGACAGCTTCAAACAGTGAGGTGATGCGCAGAATTTATTTGCAGGATATCTTTAGGGATTTTACAATCCCACAAATGCCACGGTGATACAGATGGTAGATTTTTTGTCTGCTCGGCTACATATGAGATGCTGTCACCCTTCTCTTCAAACAATCCACCCTTGACCCCTTTGTCCTTGCAAAAAACTGCACTCCAGTCTCCTTTTCCCTCCTCAAAAACACCCACTGACCCAGCCCCACACCCACCTCCCACTGACCCAGCCCCACACCCACTGACCCAGCCCCACACCCACCTCCCACTGACCCAGCCCCACACCCGCCCCCCACTGACCCAGCCCCACACCCGCCTCCCACTGACCCAGCCCCACACCCCCCACTGACCCAGCCCCACACCCACTGACCCAGCCCCACACCCCCCACTGACCCAGCCACGCATCCCCACTGACCCAGACCCACACCCCCCACTGACCCAGCCCCACACCCGCCTCCCACTGACCCAGCCCCACACCCCCCACTGACCCAGCCCCGCACCCCCCCTGACCAGCCCCACACCCCCCACTGACCCAGCCCCACACCCACTGACCCAGCCCCACACCGACCTCCCACTGACCCAGCCCCACACACACCTCCCACTGACCCAGCCCCACACCCACTGACCCAGCCCCACACCCACCTCCCACTGACCCAGCCCCACACCCCCCACTGACCCAGCCCCACACACGCCCCCCACTGACCCAGCCCCACACCCCCCCACTGACCCAGCCCCACACCCGCCCCCACTGACCCAGCCCCACACCCGCCCCCCACTGACCCAGCCCCACACCCCCCACTGACCCAGACCCGCACCCCCCACTGACCCAGCCCCGCACCCCCCACTGACCCAGCCCCGCACCCCCCACTGACCCAGCCCCGCACCCCCCACTGACCCAGCCCCACACCCCACTGACCCAGCCCCCCACCCCCCACTGACCCAGCCCCCCACCCCCCACTGACCCAGCCCCACACCCCCCACTGACCCAGCCCACACCCACTGACCCAGCCCCGCACTCGCCTCCCACTGACCCAGACCCACACCCCCCACTGACCCAGCCCCACACCCCCCA
Source organism: Carcharodon carcharias (assembly GCF_017639515.1). Classification (NCBI taxonomy): domain Eukaryota; kingdom Metazoa; phylum Chordata; class Chondrichthyes; order Lamniformes; family Lamnidae; genus Carcharodon; species Carcharodon carcharias. Next base: position 816,769 of record NW_024470595.1, on the reverse strand, counting down.
CTGACCCAGCCCCACACCCCCCACTGACCCAGCCCCGCGCCCCCCACTGACCCAGCCCCACACCCCCCACTGACCCAGCCCCACACCCCCCACTGACCCAGCCCCACACCCGCCTCCCACTGACCCAGCCCCACATCCCCCACTGACCCAGCCCCACACCCCCCACTGACCCAGCCCCACACCCCCCACTGACCCAGCCCCACACCCCCCACTGACCCAGCCCCACACCCCCCACTGACCCAGCCCCACACCCACCTCCCACTGACCCAGCCCCACACCCCCCACTGACCCAGCCCCACACCCCCCACTGACCAAGCCCCACACCCCCCACTGACCCAGCCCCACACCCGCCTCCCACTGACCCAGCCCCACACCCCCCACTGACCCAGCCCCACACCCCCCACTGACCCAGCCCCACACCCGCCTCCCACTGACCCAGCCCCACACCCCCCACTGACCCAGCCCCACACCCGCCCCCCACTGACCCAGCCCCACACCCGCCCCCCACTGACCCAGCCCCACACCCCCCACTGACCCAGCCCCACACCCCCCACTGACCCAGCCCCACACCCACCTCCCACTGACCCAGCCCCACACCCCCCACTGACCCAGCCCCACACCCGCCCCCCACTGACCCAGCCCCACACCCCCCACTGACCCAGCCCCTCACCCCCCACTGACCCAGCCCCGCGCCCCCCACTGACCCAGCCCCACACCCACTGACCCAGCCCCACACCCCCCACTGACCCAGCCCCGCACCCCCCACTGACCCAGCCCCGCACCCCCCACTGACCCAGCCCCGCGCCCCCCACTGACCCAGCCCCACACCCACTGACCCAGCCCCACACCCCCCACTGACCCAGCCCCGCACCCCCCACTGACCCAGCCCCGCACCCCCCACTGACCCAGCCCCACACCCGCCTCCCACTGACCCAGCCCCACACCCGCCTCCCACTGACCCAGCCCCACACCCGCCCCCCACTGACCCAGCCCCACACCCGCCCCCCACTGACCCAGCCCCACACCCGCCTCCCACTGACCCAGCCCCACACCCCCCACTGACCCAGCCCCACACCCACTGACCCAGCCCCACACCCCCCACTGACCCAGCCCCACACCCCCCACTGACCCAGCCCCACACCCCCCACTGACCCAGCCCCGCACCCCCCACTGACCCAGCCCCGCACCCCCCACTGACCCAGCCCCACATCCCCCACTGACCCAGCCCCACACCCCCCACTGACCCAGCCCCACACCCCCCACTGACCCAGCCCCACACCCCCCCCACTGACCCAGCCCCACACCCCCCACTGACCCAGCCCCGCACCCCCCACTGACCCAGCCCCACACCCGCCTCCCACTGAACAAGCCCCACACCCCCCACTGACCCAGCCCCACACCCCCCACTGACCCAGCCCCGCACCCCCCACTGACCCAGCCCCGCATCCCCCACTGACACAGCCCCACACCCACCACTGACCCAGCCCCACACCCCCCACTGACCCAGCCCCACACCCGCCCCCACTGACCCAGCCCCACACCCGCCTCCCACTGACCCAGCCCCGCACCCCCCACTGACCCAGCCCCACACCCGCCTCCACTGACCCAGCCCCACACCCCCCACTGACCCAGCCCCGCACCCCCCACTGACCCAGCCCCACACCCCCCACTGACCCAGCCCCGCACCCCCCACTGACCCAGCCCCACACCCCCCACTGACCCAGCCCCACACCCCCCACTGACCCAGCCCCACACCCCCCACTGACCCAGCCCCACACCCGCCCCACTGACCCAGCCCCGCACCCCCCACTGACCCAGCCCCACACCGCCTCCCACTGACCCAGCCCCACACCCGCCTCCACTGACCCAGCCCCACACCCGCCCCCACTGACCCAGCCCCACACCCCCCACTGACCCAGCCCCACACCCCCCACTGACCCAGCCCCACACCCCCCACTGACCCAGCCCCACACCCCCCACTGACCCAGCCCCACACCCCCCACTGACCCAGCCCCGCACCCCCCACTGACCCAGCCCCACACCCCCCACTGACCCAGCCCCGCACCCCCCACTGACCCAGCCCCGCACCCCCCACTGACCCAGACCCACACCCGCCTCCCACTGACCCAGCCCCACACCCCACTGACCCCAACCCCACACCCCCCACTGACCCAGCCCCACACCCCCCACTGACCCAGCCCCACACCCCCCACTGACCCAGCCCCACACCCCCCACTGACCCAGCCCCGCACCCCCCACTGACCCAGCCCCGCACCCCCCACTGACCCAGCCCGCACCCGCCCCCCACTGACCCAGCCCCACACCCCCCACTGACCCAGCCCCACACCCCCCACTGACCCAGCCCCACACCCCCCACTGACCCAGCCCCACACCCCCCACTGACCCAGCCCCGCATCCCCACTGACCCAGCCCCACACCCCCCACTGACCCAGCCCTGCACCCCCCACTGACCCAGCCCCACACCCCCCACTGACCCAGCCCCACACCCACCTCCCACTGACCCAGCCCCACGCCCGCCCCCCACTGACCCAGCCCCACGCCCCCCACTGACCCAGCCCCAAACCCGCCCCCCACTGACCCAGCCCCACACCCGCCCCCCACTGACCCAGCCCCACACCCGCCCCACACTGACCCGGCCCCACACCCGCCCCCCACTGACCCGGCCCCACACCCGCCCCCCACTGACCCAGCCCCACACCCGCCCCCCACTGACCCAGCCCCACACCCGCCCCCCACTGACCCAGCCCCACACCCGCCCCCCACTGACCCAGCCCCACACCCGCCCCCCACTGACCCAGCCCCACACCCGCCCCCCACTGACCCAGCCCCACACCCGCCCCCCACTGACCCAGCCCCACACCCCCCACTGACCCAGCCCCACACCCCCCACTGACCCAGCCCCACACCCCCCACTGACCCAGCCCCACATCCCCCACTGACCCAGCCCCACACCCCCCACTGACCCAGCCCCACACCCCCCACTGACCCAGCCCCACACCCCCCACTGACCCAGCCCCGCATCCCCACTGACCCAGCCCCACACCCCCCACTGACCCAGACCCACACCCCCCACTGACCCAGCCCCACACCCCCCACTGACCCAGCCCCACACCCCCCCCCACTGACCCAGCCCCACACCCGCCTCCCACTGACCCAGCCCCACACCCGCCTCCCACTGACCCAGCCCCACACCCGCCTCCCACTGACCCAGCCCCACACCCGCCTCCCACTGACCCAGCCCCACACCCGCCTCCCACTGACCCAGCCCCACACCCCCCACTGACCCAGCCCCACACCCGCCTCCCACTGACCCAGCCCCACACCCGCCACCCACTGACCCAGCCCCACACCCCCCACTGACCCAGCCCCACACCCCCCACTGACCCAGCCCCACACCCCCCACTGACCCAGCCCCACACCCCCCACTGACCCAGCCCCACACCGCCTCCCACTGACCCAGCCCCACACCCCCCACTGACCCAGCCCCACACCCCCCACTGACCCAGCCCCACACCCCCCACTGACCCAGCCCCACACCCCCCCACTGACCCAGCCCCACACCCCCCACTGACCCAGCCCCACACCCCCCACTGACCCAGCCCCACACCCCCCACTGACCCAGCCCCACACCCCCCACTGACCCAGCCCCACACCCCCCCACTGACCCAGCCCCACACCCCCCACTGACCCAGCCCCACACCCCCCACTGACCCAGCCCCACACCCCCCCACTGACCCAGCCCCACACCCCCCACTGACCCAGCCCCACACCCCCCACTGACCCAGCCCCACACCCCCCACTGACCCAGCCCCACACCCCCCACTGACCCAGCCCCACACCCCCCCACTGACCCAGCCCCACACCCCCCACTGACCCAGCCCCACACCCCCCACTGACCCAGCCCCACACCCCCCACTGACCCAGCCCCACACCCCCCACTGACCCAGCCCCGCACCCCCCACTGACCCAGCCCCACACCCCCCACTGACCCAGCCCCACACCCCCCACTGACCCAGCCCCACACCCCCCACTGACCCAGCCACACACCCCCCACTGACCCAGCCCCACACCCCCCACTGACCCAGCCCCACACCCGCCCCCCACTGACCCAGCCCCACACCCGCCCCCCACTGACCCAGCCCCACACCCGCCCCCCACTGACCCAGCCCCACACCCGCCCCCCACTGACCCAGCCCCACACCCGCCCCCCACTGACCCAGCCCCGCACCCCCCACTGACCCAGCCCCACACCCACACCCCACTGACACAGCCCCACACCCCCCACTGACCCAGCCCCACACCCCCCAAGGACCCAGCCCTCCACCCCCCACTGACCCAGCCCCACACCCCCCACTGACCCAGCCCCACAGCCCCCACTGACCCAGCCCCACACCCCCCACTGACCCAGCCCCGCGCCTCCCACTGACCCAGCCCCACACCCCCCACTGACCCAGCTCCACACCCCCCACTGACCCAGCCCCGCACCCCCCACTGACCCAGCCCCACACCCCCCACTGACCCAGCCCCACACCCCCCACTGACCCAGCCCACACCCCACTGACCCAGCCCACACCCCACTGACCCAGCCCACACCCGCCTCCCACTGACCCAGCCCCACACCCCCCACTGACCCAGCCCCGCATCCCCCACTGACCCAGCCCCACACCCGCCCCCCACTGACCCAACCCCACACCCGCCCCCCACTGACCCAGCCCCACACCCGCCCCCACTGACCCAGCCCCACACCCGCCCCCACTGACCCAGCCCCACACCGCCCCCCACTGACCCAGCCCCACACCCGCCCCCCACTGACCCAGCCCCACACCCCCCACTGACCCAGCCCCACACCCCCCACTGACCCAGCCCCACACCCCCCACTGACCCAGCCCACAACCCACTGACCCAGCCCCACACCCGCCCCCCACTGACCCAGCCCCGCACCCCCCACTGACCCAGCCCCACACTCGCCTCCCACTGACCCAGCCCCGCACCCCCCACTGACCCAGCCCCCACACCGCCCCCACTGACCCAGCCCCACACCGCCCCCACTGACCCAGCCCCACACCCCCCCCACTGACCCAGCCCCACACCCGCCCCCACTGACCCAGCCCCACACGCCCCCACTGACCCAGCCCCACACCCCCCACTGACCCAGCCCCACACCCCCCACTGACCCAGCCCCACACCCGCCTCCCACTGACCCAGCCCCACACCCCCCACTGACCCAGCCCCACACCCCCCACTGACCCAGCCCCACACCGCCCCCACTGACCCAGCCCCACACCCCCCACTGACCCAGCCCCACACCCCCCCCACTGACCCAGCCCCACACCCCCCACTGACCCAGCCCCACACCCCCCACTGACCCAGCCCCACACCCCCCACTGACCCAGCCCCACACCCCCCACTGACCCAGCCCCACACCCCCCCACTGACCCAGCCCCACACCCCCCACTGACCCAGCCCCACACCCCCCACTGACCCAGCCCCACACCCCCCACTGACCCAGCCCCACACCCCCCACTGACCCAGCCCCACACCCCCCACTGACCCAGCCCCACACCCCCCACTGACCCAGCCCCACACCCCCCACTGACCCAGCCCCACACCCCCCACTGACCCAGCCCCACACCCCCCACTGACCCAGCCCCACACCCCCCACTGACCCAGCCCCACACCCCCCACTGACCCAGCCCCACACCCCCCCACTGACCCAGCCCCACACCCCCCACTGACCCAGCCCCACACCCCCCACTGACCCAGCCCCACACCCCCCACTGACCCAGCCCCACTCCCCCCACTGACCCAGCCCCGCACCCCCCACTGACCCAGCCCCACACCCCCCACTGACCCAGCCCCACACCCACTGACCCAGCCCCACACCCCCCACTGACCCAGCCCCACACCCCCCACTGACCCAGCCCCACACCCCCCACTGACCCAGCCCCACACCCCCCACTGACCCAGCCCCACACCCCCCCACTGACCCAGCCCCAGCACCCCCCCACTGACCCAGCCCCACACCCCCCACTGACCCAGCCCCCACCCCCACTGACCCAGCCCCACGCCCCCCACTGACCCAGCCCCACACCCCCCACTGACCCAGCCCCACACCCCCCACTGACCCAGCCCCACACCCACCTCCCACTGACCCAGCCCCACACCCCCCACTGACCCAGCCCCACACCCCCCACTGACCCAGCCCCACACCCCCACTGACCCAGCCCCACACCCCCCACTGACCCAGCCCCACACCGCCTCCCACTGACCCAGCCCCACACCCCCACTGACCCAGCCCCACACCCCCCACTGACCCAGCCCCACACCCCCCACTGACCCAGCCCCACACCCCCCACTGACCCAGCCCCACACCCCCCACTGACCCAGCCCCGCACCCCCCCACTGACCCAGCCCCACACCCCCACTGACCCAGCCCCACACCCCCCACTGACCCAGCCCCACACCCCCCACTGACCCAGCCCCACACCCACCTCCCACTGACCCAGCCCCACACCCCCCACTGACCCAGCCCACACCCCACTGACCCAGCCCCACACCCCCCACTGACCCAGCCCACACCCCACTGACCCAGCCCCACACCCCCCACTGACCCAGCCCCACACCCCCCACTGACCCAGCCCCACACCCCCCACTGACCCAGCCCCACACCCCCCACTGACCCAGCCCCACACCCCCCACTGACCCAGCCCCACACCCCCCACTGACCCAGCCCCACACCCCCCACTGACCCAGCCCCACACCCCCCACTGACCCAGCCCCACACCCCCCACTGACCCAGCCCCACACCCCCCACTGACCCAGCCCCACACCCCCCACTGACCCAGCCCCACACCCCCCACTGACCCAGCCCCACACCCCCCCACTGACCCAGCCCCACACCCCCCACTGACCCAGCCCCACACCCCCCACTGACCCAGCCCCACACCCCCCACAGACCCAGCCCCACACCCCCCCCACTGACCCAGCCCCACACCCCCCCACTGACCCAGCCCCACACCCCCCACTGACCCAGCCCCACACCCCCCACTGACCCAGCCCCACACCCCCCCACTGACCCAGCCCCACACCCCCCACTGACCCAGCCCCACACCCCCCACTGACCCAGCCCCACACCCCCCACTGACCCAGCCCCACACCCCCCACTGACCCAGCCCCACACCCCCCACTGACCCAGCCCCACACCCCCCACTGACCCAGCCCCACACCCCCCACTGACCCAGCCCCACACCCCCCACTGACCCAGCCCCACACCCCCCACTGACCCAGCCCCACACCCCCCACTGACCCAGCCCCACACCCCCCACTGACCCAGCCCCACACCCCCCACTGACCCAGCCCCACACCCCCTCCCACTGACCCAGCCCCACACCCCCCACTGACCCAGCCCCACACCCCCCACTGACCCAGCCCCACACCCCCCACTGACCCAGCCCCACACCCCCCACTGACCCAGCCCCACACCCCCCACTGACCCAGCCCCACACCCGCCTCCCACTGACCCAGCCCCACACCCCCCACTGACCCAGCCCCACACCCCCCACTGACCCAGCCCCACACCCCCCACTGACCCAGCCCCACACCCCCCACTGACCCAGCCCCACACCCCCCACTGACCCAGCCCCACACCCCCACTGACCCAGCCCCACACCCCCCACTGACCCAGCCCCACACCCCCCACTGACCCAGCCCCACACCCCCCCACTGACCCAGCCCCACACCCCCCACTGACCCAGCCCCGCACCCCCCACTGACCCAGCCCCACACCCGCCTCCCACTGACCCAGCCCCACACCCCCCACTGACCCAGCCCCACACCCCCCACTGACCCAGCCCCACACCCCCCACTGACCCAGCCCCACACCCCCCACTGACCCAGCCCCACACCCCCCACTGACCCAGCCCCACACCCCCCACTGACCCAGCCCCACACCCGCCCCCCACTGACCCAGCCCCACACCCCCCACTGACCCAGCCCCACACCCCCCACTGACCCAGCCCCACACCCCCCACTGACCCAGCCCCACACCCCCCACTGACCCAGCCCCACACCCCCCACTGACCCAGCCCCACACCCCCCACTGACCCAGCCCCACACCCCCACTGACCCAGCCCCACACCCCCCACTGACCCAGCCCCACACCCCCCACTGACCCAGCCCCACACTCCCCCACTGACCCAGCCCCACACCGCCCCCACTGACCCAGCCCCACACCCACCTCCCACTGACCCAGCCCCACACCGCCCCCACTGACCCAGCCCCGCACCCCCCACTGACCCAGCCCCGCACCCCCCACTGACCCAGCCCCACACCCCCCACTGACCCAGCCCCACACCCCCCACTGACCCAGCCCCACACCCCCCACTGACCCAGCCCCGCACCCCCCACTGACCCAGCCCCACACCCCCCACTGACCCAGCCCCACACCCGCCCCCCACTGACCCAGACCCACGCCCCCCACTGACCCAGCCCCACACCCGCCCCCCACTGACCCAGCCCCACGCCCCCCACTGACCCAGCCCCACACCCACCCCCCACTGACCCAGCCCCACACCCGCCCCCCACTGACCCAGCCCCACACCCGCCCCACTGACCCAGCCCCACACCGCCCCCACTGACCCAGCCCCACACCCACCCCCCACTGACCCAGCCCCACACCCGCCCCCCACTGACCCAGCCCCACACCCGCCCCCCACTGACCCAGCCCCACACCCGCCCCCCACTGACCCAGCCCCACACCCCCCACTGACCCAGCCCCACACCCCCCACTGACCCACTGACCCAGCCCCACACCCCCCACTGACCCAGCCCCACACCCCCCACTGACCCAGCCCCGCACCCCCCACTGACCCAGCCTCACACCCGCCTCCCACTGACCCAGCCCCACACCCCCCACTGACCCAGCCCCACACCCCCCACTGACCCAGCCCCACACCCCCCACTGACCCAGCCCCACACCCGCCTCCCACTGACCCAGCCCCACACCCGCCTCCCACTGACCCAGCCCCACACCCCCCACTGACCCAGCCCCACACCCCCACTGACCCAGCCCCGCACCCCCCACTGACCCAGCCCACACCCCACTGACCCCGTCCCGCATCCCCCACTGACCCAGGAAGATATGTCAGAGGGACTGTTTCCCACATTTCTGTCTTCACCCCTTCCCCTGTCTCCCAGAACCCTGATAGGGTCCCACGTGTCCTCACTTTTCACCCCTACAGGATCTATACTCAAAGGATCATCCCCCACCATTTTTGTCATCTCCAGCATGAGGCACCACAAAACACATCTTTTTCTCACCCTCCTGTCAGCATTCCGTAGGGAGCATTCCCTCCGTGACACCCTGGTCCACTCCTCCATCACCCCCAAATCCTCATCACCTTTCAATGGCACCTTCCCATGCAATTGCAGATGGTGCAACACCTAGCCATTTACTTCTTCCGTTCTCATGGTCCAAGACCCCAAACACTCCTTTCAGGAGAAAGGACGCTTCACTTGCACCTCCCTCAGTTTTGCCTGCTGTATTCGCTGATCCCGAAGCAGTCTCCTCTATTCTGGGGAGACTAAACGCAGACTGAGGGACCGCTTTGCGGAACACCTTCGCTCAGTCCACAAGCATGACCCAGACCTTCCTGTTGTTGCCAATTCAAAACCACCTTGCTCCGATGCTCTCTTGTCCATCCATGGCTCCTGCAATGCTCCAGTGAAGCCCAAGGCAAACTGGAGGAAAGGCACCTCATCTTTTGATTGGGTAATTTACGGCCTTTTGAAGTTAACATTAAGCACAACAACTTCAGACCATGAACTTTGTGCGGGTGAGTATAGGAATAGGAGTATAGAAAGGATGAATGTGTGGCTGAAGAGATGGTGCAAGAGGGAGAGCTTTAATTTCCTGAATTATTGGGTCTGTTTCTGGGGAAGTTGGGGCCTGTACAAGTCGGAGAGTTGCTCATGAACTGGAACATGACAAACATCCCTCTGGGGAGGTTTGCTAGTGCTGCTGGCAGGGGCGGGGGGTGGTGGGGGGGCAGCTTTAAACTGATCTGGCAGGGTAATGGGATGCAGAGTGGAGGTACAGTAGGGGGTGATGCACAGCCAAACATAGAAGGGAAACGAATCAGTCTGGAAGACAGAGCAAATATAGACATTCTAAGGCACAAGGCTGGATTGCATTTACTTTAATCCAAGGAGTTTTACCAGTAAGGCAGATGAATTGAGGGCATTGATTAACACATAGGAATGTAATGTTGGCGCTATCAGAGAGAGATGGTTGAGGGGAGGGCAGGGATGGCAGCTAAATATTACTGTGTAGAATCTTCAGCTGTGACAGGGCAGGGTGTAAAAGAGGAGGTGGCATTGCGCTATTGATCAAGGGTCAATTGCTGCAGTAAAGTGGGATGGTATCATAGAAGGTTCCTCAAATGAGGCCATATGGGCACAACTTAAAAAAACAAAAAGGAGGGGGGGAATCTCTTTGCTGGGAGTGTACTTTAGGCCTCCAAACATTCAGGGGGAGATAGAGGAGCAGATATGTAGGGAAATCTCAGTGAAGTATAAAAGTAATAGGGCAATAATAGTAAGGGATTTCAATTCCCCAATATTAACTGGGCTGGTCATGATGTGAATGGTGGAATTCTTAAAGTGCAGCCAGGAGAGCTTTTTGAGCCCGCATGTAGAAAGTCCTACAAGAGAAGGGGTGGTCCTGGCCCTAATCTTAAGGAATGAAGCCAGGCAAGTGGTAGAAGTGTCAGTGGGGGAGCATTTTGGCGATAGTGACCACAACTCTAAAATTTAAGGTAGTTATGGAAAAGGACAAAGATGGGCTGGAAAGAAAGTTACTGAACTGGGTGAAGGCCAATTTCAATGTGATAAGTCAGGATCTGGCCAAAGTGGAGTGGGAGCAGCTACTTGTATAAAAGTCTACATCAGAGCAGTGGGAGTCATTCAAAAAGGCAATAGTGAGAATTCAGGGCCAACATGTTCTCCTAAAGGTGAAGGGTAAGACCAACAATTCCAAGAAACCTGCATGTCAAAGCGATATAGCACATTGAATAAGTAAAAAAAGGAGGCTTATGTCAGATACAGAGGGCTAAAAACAATGGAAGCTCTCGAGGAGTAAAGTAAGTGTGGATGGGTGTGGGGTGGGGCGCAGGAGTAATTAAATAATTAGGAGAGCAAAGCAGGGGCATGATAAAACACGGGCGGGCAAGATAAAGGAAAATCCGAAGCATTTTGTATATATATTAAGGGCAAGAGGATAATCACGGGAAGAATAGAGCCCACTTGGGGCCAAAGTGGCAATCTGCGAGGAGCCAGAGAGTGAGGTTTTGAATGATTACTTTTCAGCCTTGTTCACTATGGAGAAGGACAATGTAGGTGTCGGAATCAGGGAAGGGCACTGTGATATGCTTGAAGAAATTAACATTGAAGAAAAAGGTGTTAGTGGTTTTAGCGAGCTTAAAAGTTGATAAATTCCCAGGCCCAGGTGTGATGTACCCAAGGCTGCTATGTGAGGCAAGGCAGGAGATTGCAGGGGGTCTGGCACTAATTTTCAAATCCTCTCTAACCACAAGAGAGGCTCCAGAGGACTAGAGGACAGCGAATCTGGCACCATTATCCATGAAGCATAGTATGGATAAACCAGGTAATGACAGGGCAGTGAGTCTAACATCAGTGGTAGGGAAACTATTGGGAAAAAAATCTGAGGCCCAGGATTAATTTCCACTCGCAGAGGCAGGGATTAATCTGGGAAAGTCAGTATAGCTTTGTCAGGGGGAGATCATGTCTAACAAATTCATTTGAATTTTTCGAGGAGGTGACTAGTTGTGTAGATGAGGGTAGTGAAGTTGATGTAGTCTACGTGGATTTAAGTAAGGTCTTGGACAAGGCACCACATGGGAGAATGGGCAAGAAAGTAAGAGTCCATTGGATCCAGGGCAATTTGGCAAATTGGATCTGAAATTGGCTTAGTGCCAGGAGGCAGAGTGTCGGGGTCAAAGGTTGTTTTTGCAATTGGAATCCTGTGACGAGTGACGTACTGCAGGGATCAGTTATGGGACCCTTGCTGTTTGTTCTGTACATTAATAATTTAGATGTGAATATAGGAAGTATGATCAGTAACTTTGAAGATGATGCGAAAATTGGTGGTGTCATAAATAGTAAGGAGGAAAGTCCTGTAATAGTGTGATATAGATGGGCTTGTAAGATGGGCAGAGCAGTGGCAAATGGAATCTAATCCTGAGGAGTATGAGGTGATGCATTTTGGGAGGACTAACATGGCAAAGGAATACACAATGAATGGTAGGACCCTAGGAAGTACAGAGAATCAGAGGGACCTTGGTGTACATGTCCAAAGATCCCTGAAGGCAGCAGCACAGGTAGATAAGGAGGATTAGAAGGCATATGGGATACTTGCCTTTATTAGCCAAGCCATAGAATATAAGAAGAGGGTGGTAATGTTGGAGCTGTGAAAACGCGAGTTAGACCACAGCTGGATTATTGTGTGCACTTCTGGTTGCCATAGGAAGAATGTGATTGCACTGGAGAGGGTGCAGACGGGTTTCACCAGGGTGTTGCCTAGGCTGCAGCATTTCAGCTTTGGAGAGAAACTGGATAAGCTCGTGTTGTTTTCCTCAGAGCAGAGAAGGTTGAGGGGGGTCCCGATAGAGGTAGACAAAATAATGAGGGGCGTAGATAGAGTAGATAGGAAGAAACTTTTCCCCTTAGCAGAGTTGTCAATAACGAGGGGGCATCAATTTAACGTGAGGTGCAGGAGGTTTAGAGGGGTTTTGAGGAATTTTTTTTTTCACCAAGAGGGTGGTTGGAATCTGGAACACACTGCCTGAGGGGGTGGTAGAGACAGGAACCCTCACACCATTGAAGTAGTGTTTAGATAAGCACTAGAAACACCAGAGCAGACAGGGCTACAGGCCAAGTGCTGGGAAATGGGATTAGAATAGACAGGTGCTTGATGGCCGGCACAGACACGAAGGGCCTGTTTCTGTGTAACTCTGTCTCTCTCTCTCTCCACCATCTTTACCCACTTTTTACTCATTTTTAAAAAAATACTTCTTTACTTTTATTTATTTTTAAATCTATATATTATTTTATTATCCTTTTTCCACAACCATCCCTCCTCCCCCACAGGGACCATCAGTCACTGTTTTCTGTTTATGTTGTGCTTTCACACAGCGCTATGCCTTCTTCTTCTATTACCTTTATGCCGTGATCAGCACCTTCTTTAGCTCTTACCATGACCATTAACACTCCCTTTGTTTTCTGTCCATGACATCCTCGTCAACCTGTCCTGAGCTCCCACCTAACCCTAACCTTCTATTTTGCTCCACCTGCTCTGCCCCCTCTTAAATAGTATAAAATCCACAAGGCCATAAGACATAGGAGCAGAAATTAGGCCATTCGGCCCATTCGATTCTGCTCCGCCATTTAATCATGGCTGATAAATTTCTCAACCCCATTCTCCTGCCTTCTCCTCGTAACCTTTGATCCCCTTACCAATCAAGAACCTACCTATCTCGGTCTTAAATACACTCAGTGACCTGGCCTCCACAGCCTTCTGTGGCAATGAATTCCATAGATTCACCACTCTCTGGCTAAAGAAGTTTCCCCTCATCTCTGTTCTAAAAGGTCTTCCCTTTACTCTGAGGCTGTGCCCTCAGGTCCTAGTCTCTCCTACTAATGGAAACATCTTCCCTACGTTACAGAATACTGAAAGGCCTGGATAGAGTGTAAGTTTCAATCAGATACCCCTTCATCCTTCTAAACTCCATCAAGTTTAGACCCAGAGTCCTCAAACGTTCCTCAAATGTTAAGCCTTTCATTCCTGGGATCATTCTCGTGAACCTCCTCTGGACCCTCTCCAGGGCCAGCACATCCTTCCTGAGATACGGGGCCCAAAATTGCTCACAATATTCTAAATGTGGTCTGACCAGAGCCTAATAAAGCCGCAGCAGCGCATCCCTGCTTTTATATTCTAGTCCTCTTGAAATAAATGCCAACATTGCATTTGCCTTCCTAACTACCGACTCAACCTGCAAGTTAACCTTAAGAGAATCCTAGACTAGGACTCCCAAGTCCTTTTGCACTCCAGATTTCTGAATTCTCTCCCCATTTAGAAAATATTCTATGCCTCTATTCTTCTTATCAAAGTGCATGACCTCACACTGCCCCACGTTGTATTCTATCTCCCAATTCTTTGCCCATTCTCCTAACCTGTCCAAATCCTTCTGCAGCCTCCCCGCCTCCTCAATACTACCTGGCCCTCCACCTATCTTTGTATCATCTGCAAACTTAGCCAGGATGCCCTCAGTTCCTTCATCTAGATCATTAATATATAAAGTGAAAAGTTGTGGTCCCAACACTCACTCGTGCGGAACTGCACTAGTCAACGGCCGCCATCCTGAGGACCCCCTTATCCCCACTCTCTGCCTGCTGCCAGACAGCCAATCTTCTATCCATGCTAGTACCTTGTCTCTAACACCATGGGCTCTTACCTTACTGAGCAGCTTCCTGTGCGGCACCTTGTCAAAGGCCTTCTCGAAGTCCAAGTAGATAACATCCATTGGCTCTCCTTTGTCTAACCTACTTGTTACCTCCTCAAAGAATGCTAACAGATTTGTCAGGCATGGCCTCCCCTTGATGAAACCATGCTGACTTTGCCCTATTTTACCATGTACTTTCAAGTATTCTGAAATCTCATCCTTAATAATGGACTAAAATCTTACCAACGTCCGAGATCAGGCTAATCGGCCTGTAATTTCCCATCTTATGCCTCACTCCCTTCTTAAACAGGGGGGTTTACATTAGCGATTTTCCAGTCCTCTGGGACCCTCCCTGACTCCAGTAATGCCTGAAAGATCACCACTAACGCCTCCAATATCTCTTCAGCTATCTCCTTCAGAACTCTGGTGTGTAATCCATCTGGTCCAGGTGATTTATGCACCTTCGGTCCTTTCAGTTTTCCTAGCACCTTCTCCTTGGTAATGACCACCATACCGACCTCTGCCTCCCAACTCTCTTGAACTTTGGGGAGGTCACTCAGTAAGATTGAGAGTGCAGAGAAGATTTACTAGGATGTTGCCAGGTCTTCAGGAGTTGAGTTACAGGGAAAGATTAAACAAGTTAGGACTTTATTCCTTGGAGCGTGGAAGAATGAGGGGAGATTTGATAGAAGTTTACAAAATTATGAGGGGTATAGACAGTGTAAATGCGTGTAGGCTCTTTCCACTTAGATTAGGAGAGATAAACACGAGAGGACATGGCTTTAGGGTGAAAGGGGAAAGGTTTAAGGGGAACATTAGGGGGAGCTTCTTCAATCAGAGAGTGGTGACAGTGTGGAACGAGCTACCATCTGACGTGGTAAATGCGGGCTCACTCTTAAGTTTTAAGAATAAATTGGATAGATACATGGATGGGAGAGGTCTGGAGGTTTATGGACCGGGTGCAGGTCAATGGGACTAGTGGAATAATATTTCTGCACAAACTAGAAGGGCCGAATGGCCTGTTTTCTGTGCTGTAATGTGCTATGGTTCTATGGTGCGTGTCTTCCACTGTGAAGATTGACACAAAATACCTATTCAGTTCCTCCACCATTTCTTTGTTCCCCACTACTACTTCTCCAGCATCATTTTCCAGCGGCCCTATGTCCACTTTTGCCTCTCTCTTACCCTTTATATATCTAAATATACTCATGCAATCTTTTTTTATATTACTGGCTAGTTTACCCTCATATTTAATCTTCTCCCTCCTTATTTCTTTTTTAGTTGTCCTCTGTTGGTCTTTGTAGGCTTCCCAATCCACTGGTTTCTCACTGCTCTTTGCCGCATTGTATGCTTTCTCTTTAGCTTTTATGCTGTCCCTGACTTCCCTTGTCAGCCATGGTCGCCTCGTCCTCCCTTTAGTATGCTGCTTCTTCCTAGGGATGAATTTTTGCTGTGTCTCCCAAATTACTCCCAGAAACTCCTGCCATTGCTGTTCCACTGACTTTCCTGCTAGGCTCATCGCCCAGTCAATTCTGGCCAGCTCCTCCCTCTTGCCTCTGTAATACCGTTACATCTGATTCCAGCTTTTTCCTCTCAAATTGCAGGGTAAATTCTATCATATTATGGTCACTTCCTCCTAAGGGTTCCTTCACCTTAAGCTCCCTTATCAAATCTGCCTCATTACACATCACTAAATCTAGAATTGCCTGTTCCCTAGTGGGCTTCACCACAAGCTGCTCCAGAAAGCCATCTCATAGACATTCCACAAATTCCTTTTCTTGGGATCCACTACCAACCTGATTTGCCCAGTCTACCTGCATATTGAAATCCCCCATGATCACTGTAACCTTGCCTTTCTTACACGCCTTTTCTATCTCCTGGTGTATCTTGTGCCCCACATCCTGACTACTGTTCGGAGGCCTGTACATAACTCCCATTATGGTTTTTTTTATCTTTGCAGTTCCTCAACTCTACCCACACAGATTCTACATCATCTAACCCTACATCATTTCTTGCTATCGATTTAATTTCATTTCTTACTAACAAAGCAAACCACTCCCTCTGCCTACCTGCCTATCTTTTCGATGTATATAGTTTACCCTCATATGTATATGATGTATATCCATGGATATTTAGCTCCCAGTCCTGATCCCCTTGCAGCCATATCTCCGTGATGCCCACCACATCATACCTGCCAATTTCAATCTGCGCCACAAGCTCATTACCTTATTTCATATACTGTGTGCATTCAGATACAACACCTTCAGTCCTGTATTTCCCGCTCCCTTTCTCATTGTCGTCCCTTTATCTAATGTGCTTGAAGTTAGATTCCTAGCCCTTTCCAAACACTCTGTCCTATTTTGTGTTCTGGAGACTTTAATAGCCTCTCCTAGGCTCTCCTTTCTTTTCAGTTTTTTCATAATTTTCCATGAAGTTGAATCCATCCCCCCACACGCTAACCTGCTGCTTTGTTTCCCATTAGTCATACTTCTTGGAGTTTTACCCTTCCCTCCCCCCCCCATCCCACTTTCTAGTTTACAGTCCTGTTGACCACCCTATTTACCCTTTTCACTAGAACATTGGTGCCAGATCGGTTCAGGTGGAGACCGTCCCAACGGTACAGATCCCTCCTGTTCCAATACTGATGCCAGTGCCCCACGAAATGGAACCTCTCTATCCTGCACCACTCCTTTAGCCACGTGTTTACTTCCCTTATTCTCACATCCCTATGCCAATTTACACGTGGCTCGGGTAGTAATCCAGAGATTGTAACCCTTGAGGACCTGTTCTTTAATTTAGTTCCTAGTTCCTGATAATCCCCAAACAGGTCCTCTTTCCTAGTCTTACATATATTATTTGTTCCGACATGGACCACAACAACTGGATCCTCCCCCTCCCTCTCCAATATCCTTTCAAGCCGGTCAGAGATGTCCCTCACCCTGGCACCGGGCAGGCAACATACCATGCGGGACTCTTGATCCTGCTTACAAAGGAAGCTATCAATTCCCTTAATTAAAGAATCCCCTACAACTACCACTTGTCTTTTTGCTCCCCCCTCGAATGGCCTCCTGTGTCACAGTGCCGTGGTCAGCTGGCTCATTCTCCCTACAGCCCTGTTCCTCATCCACACAAGGAGCAAGTACCTCGTACCTGTTGGACAAGGTCAAGAGCTGAGACTCCTCTGTTCCTAAACACAGGATCCCTCTAACTGCCTCACTTGCAGTCACACCCTGCTGACCCTGACCACTGACCGAACTTGAGGTACTTAAACTACCAGGTGTGACCGCCTCCTGAAACAAAGCGTCCAGCTAACTCTCCCCCTCCGGATATGCCGCAGGGTCCGGAGCTCGGACACCAGCTCATCAATTCTGAGCCGGAGTCCCACCAGCAACCAACACGTGCTGCAGATGTGGTCACTGCGGCTCACAATGGGATCTGCCAGCTCCCACATCATACAGCTACAGCAAATCACCTGCCTAGCCATCTCAATTTAGATAATTAATTTATTAATTAGCTTTGCAGTGTTTTTTTTCAAATTTGGTGCAGATTTCCTACCAAACAATCAGGTCACAGCTTTCCTGTGACTTCACTTCCACTTCTCTTTAGCTCTGAAAAGTCATATGGACTGGAAATGTTAACTCTGTTTCTCTCTTCACAGATGCTGCTGAGTTTTTCCAGCATTTTCTGTTTTTACCTCCAACCTGGTTCTGAGAGTTAATCTATGAAAATGTCATCTGCAGTGTCATACAGATTCATACCCCGAAGCTCGAAGATTCATTTAACTATGGTGCAGCAAAGCTGGGTGATAACCACAAGACGTGGTGCCTATAACCGAGCACCAGTAAAACAGTTTCTAGCATATTCCACCTGTAATGCCAACACAACAGCATAGTGATATTCCCGCTATACTTGTAATATAGAGACCCAGGAGGCAGATGTTGTAGTTTGAATGCAATAAAAACCTGGAATTAAAAGTTTATTGAGCACAGAACCATTGACGAAATGTTGTGAAAGCCCATTTGGTTCACTAATAATCTTTAGGGCAGGAAATCTGCTGTCCTTACCTGGTCTGGCCTACATGTGACTCCAGACCCACAGCAATGTGGTTGACTCTTAAGTGCCCTCTAGCAAGCCATTCAGCTGAACCAAACTGCTCTAAATCCCCAAAAAAGGATTGAAACTGGACGGACCACCTGGCATCGATCTAGGCACCGAAAATGACAACGGCAAACTCAGCCCTCACAATCCTGCAAAGTCCTCCTTGCCAGCAGACTGTGGCTAGTGCCAAAATTGGGAGAGCCGTCTCACCAGCTGGTCAAGCAACAGCTCTGACATAGTCATCCTCACGGAATCATATCTTACAGATAATGTCCCAGACTCCATCAGCATCCCTGGGTAAGCCCTGCTCTGCCCGGCCCTACTGGAAGGACAGGCCCAGCAGAGGTGGTAGTACGGTGATATACAATCAGCAGGGAGTTGCCCTGGGATTCCTCAACATCATCTCCAGACACCATGAAGTCTCCTGGTCAAACATGGGCAAGGAAACCTCCTGCTGATTACCACGTACCGCCCTCCCTCAGCTGATGAATCAGTGCTTCCACCATGTTGAACACCACTTGGAGGAACCACTGAGGGTGGAAAGGGTTTAAAAGATACTCTGGGAGGGAGACTTCAACGTCCATCACCAAGAGTGGCTCGGTAGCTCCTGACCAAGCTGGCCGAATACAAAAGCAAGTGAATGGTGGCAGACAGTTAAACAATTCACTGGAGGCTGCACAAATATCCTCATCCTCAAATGATGGGGATACCAAGCACATCAGTGCATAAGATAAGGCTGCAGCATTTGCTACAATCTTCAGCCAGATGATCCATCTCGGCCTCCCCAGCATCACAGATGCCAGTCTACAGCCAATTGAATTCACTCCACGTGATATCAAGAAATGGCTGAAGACACTGGATACTGCAAAGAATATGTACACCGACAACATTCCGGCAACAGTACTGGAAATTTATGCTCCAGAACTTGCCCTGCCCCTAGCCAAGCTATTCCAATACAATTACAACACTAACATCAACCCAGCTATGTGGAAAATTGCCCAGGCATATCCTGTACACAAAAAACAGGACAAATCCAACTCGGCCAATTACCTCCCCATCAGTCTACTC
Source organism: Carcharodon carcharias (assembly GCF_017639515.1). Classification (NCBI taxonomy): domain Eukaryota; kingdom Metazoa; phylum Chordata; class Chondrichthyes; order Lamniformes; family Lamnidae; genus Carcharodon; species Carcharodon carcharias. Next base: position 797,066 of record NW_024470595.1, on the reverse strand, counting down.
TCGATCAATAGTAAAGTAATGGAAGGGGTCAGCAACAGTGCTATCAAGTAGCACTTGCTTAGCAGTAACCTGGTCACTGATGCCCAGTTTGAGTTCCGCCAGGGCCACTCAACTCCTGACCTCATTACAGCCTTGATTCAAACATGGACAAAGGAGCTGAACTCGAGGTGAGGTGAAAGTGGCTCCCCTTGACATCAAGGCCACATTTGACAGTGTCTGACACCAAGGGGATCTAGCAAAACTGGAGTCAATGGGAATCAGGGGGAAAATCTCCACTAGCTGGAGTCATGCCTAGCACAAAGGAGGATGGTTGTGGTTGCTGGAGATCAGTCATCTCAGCTCCAGGACATCATTGCAGGAGTTTCTCAATATAGTGTCCTCAGCCCAACCACCTTCAGTTGCTTCATCAATGACCTTCCTTTCATGATAAGGCCAGAAGTGGGGATGTTCGCTGATGATTGCACAATGTTCAGCACCATTCACGATAATGGAGCAGTCCACGTCCAAATGCAGGAAGACCAGGACAATATCCAGACTTGGGCTGACAAGTGGCAAGTAACACTCACACCATTCAAGTGCCAGGAAATGACCATCTCCAACAAGAGAGAATCTAACCACTTGATGGTCAATGGTATTACATTCACGTAACCCCCCCCATCAATGTCCTTGGGGGGGTTGGGGAGGGAGGTTGGCGGGGTTACCATTGACCAGAACCTGAACTGGACTAGCCATATAAATACGATGGCTACAAGAGCAGGTCAGAGGCTTGGAATCCTGTGACGAGTAACTCACCTTCTGACACCTCAATGCCTGTCCACCATCTACAAGGTACAAGTCAGGAGTGTGATGGAATGCTCCCTGGATAAGTGCAGCTCCCAGGACACCCAAGAAGCTTGACACCATCCAGGACAAAGCAGCCCACTTGAATGGCACCACATCTAAAAATCATTCACTCCCTCCACCACTGACATACAGTGGCAGCTGTGTGTACCATCTACAAGGTGCACTGCAGGAATTCACCAAGGCTCCTTCAACAGCACCTTCCAAGCACACAGTCATTGCCATCTAGATGGACAATGGCAGCAGATAGCTGGGAGCACCATCACCTGGAAGTTCCCCTCCAAGTCACTCACCATCCTCACTTGGAAATATATCTCTGTTCCTTCACTGTCACTGGGTCAAAATCCTGGAACTCCCTTCCTAACAGCACTGTGGGTGCACATATACCACATGGAATGCAGCAGTTCAAGAAGGCAGCTTATCACCACCTTCTCAAGGGGAATTAGGGATGGGTAATAAATACTGGCCCAGCCAGCGAAGCCCACCTCCCATGAATGAATGTTTAAAAATGCCAGCGCTAAGAGGAAACTGAACATACCCCTGGATGGCCAGAGTCTTAACCATTCCCACCTTTTCTATCTCAGCATCATCCTTGACAGAAGTCTTACATACAAGCAGCACGTCATCAAGACAGCAGAAAGATAACGTGCAACAGGCTCACAGTAAACCAACAAGTTCCTCATGGGGATCACAGGCCAACATCCTGAGGATCTCTACTCTTACCATCATGTACTCAACTGCAGAATACTGCAGCCCAGTAAGATACCAATCTGACCACAACAAATGCACCAATGTACATCATGCAGGATTCTTTGACCAAATCACCTCCCCTGGTTCCCTGCTCTGAACAGCAGTACTCCTGCCCCCAGCGCCCCACACCATCCCCACCATCAGAAGGATAATTGCAATTGGCAAGCAATTGGCAAAAGTCTAGTCTAACCCAGAATGCTCTAATTCAACAACTTCCTCAACCCACCAGCAGTATGCCTTCCATCATGCCACCCCATATGGTTCAACACACAACAGCGAGAAGTAACATCTGTGGTCCCACGGCAGGAGGATTAGCAGGAGAAAACATCCATCAGAAACCACTCTTGTTGTAGACCCCACTGCTCATCCACTCAGCTTTGAGCTCCTAGAGTGGGTCTCTTAAACCGTTTCTAGACTGACCAATGCTCTGTGCAGCACTCAACATTAGTGAGGTTGCCAAGACCACCCAGTGTGCTGTGGTGTGGTCCAAACAATGACTCATATTTTTGAGGAGTGTCCACTGACTAAACAAGAAGGTGGCTAAAAGAACTCCGACTAGCCACTAACAAAGCTATTGCTTGGCTCTATGAATATACAAACACTAAATAAATAAGCTTAAAATCTTAGATGAATGACAGGTGATCTCATTGAAACATAGAAGAATCTGAAGGGGCATGACCGTGTAGACACTGAAAAGCTGTTTCCCATGGCTGGAAATCTAGAAGATGGAATTACAGATTATTCAGGACTGAGATAAGGAGGAACTGATTCACTCAGAGTTGTGAATCTTTGGAATTCTCTACCCAAGAGATTGTGGATGCTCACTGGATGGACAGCAGTGGTTCAAGAAGGGACCTCACCAGCACCTTCTCAATTGGGGATAGGCAATAAAAATGCTGCCTAGACAGTGACACCCACATCCAACGAAATAATAAAAGGAAGGATATAAGGAGCGGGCAGGAAAGCAGAGTTGAGGCAGAAGCGTCATTATGATCAGGCATAATTTTTTTTTTGAGGTCAAGTAACATTCAAGTAGCAATTAACCTGGTGGCCAAAGCATTATCGTGCAGCAGGCTCAAGAGGCCAAAGGGTCCACACCTGTTCCTACTTATGTTCCTATGTTAAAATCACAGCATTGCCAGATCAGGAGCCAATGCAGTAACACACTAACAGAGACTTACAGTTCACTGCCCAGCAGACAGGAAGAAAAGACACTGATCCCTGTAGAGGAGCAGTCAGGGTCACAGCAGCAGTCGAGTTCACAGACTCTGTCAATCAGGCCACAGATACAAATGGGAACAGCTGGAACAAGGCAGAGAGAGAAATGTCTTACCACAGAGCACAGAAAGTATCAAAAACCATCTCCCTCCCCTGTCTGAATCCACAATAATGTTCTTCTCCATCTCCCCATATCAATCTGCAAACTTATTCTCCCATTGCTTTCTACTTATTCAATTACTGGTGCCAGATCTGCTTTCACCCCTTTGCATTAAAACTAATAAGGTGAATTTGTGGTCCAATTTTAATCGTGATGCAGGATTAAAGAGACTTCAGAGAAAACACAGACAGATTTTGAGACTTTCTTTCTACGTTATAAACAGAGTTATTGATTACAAAAATGAGGAAGTTTATGTTCAGTTTTTAATCAATGACAGGTTGGGCCTCAGCGAGAGCTTCCGGGTCCCACATTTAAAGAGCTGGAGCAGAATTACCAGAACGGGAGCAGGAATGAGAAACTTTACAAGAAGGAGACTGACCACCAGCTTCTCAACGGCATTTATACAGTTATAGATACAAAAATGTAATTTTTATCAGCTGGCCCGCTGGATTTACAGAGAAAATAAACAACCGCTTACCGGGTCCGCAAAACTGCGTCGGCGCTTCCGCACCCGAGAGCTGCTCGGGGCAGAAAAGGAAAAGGCTCATCGCGAGCCCAGAGCAGGCCGCGCCCCCGGTTACACGATTGGCTAAAGGGCCCGGGAGATTGACAGGCCAGTGACAATCTCAGTAGGCAGGAATTGGGGAGAATGGGGGGATGGTCATGTCTGGAGTTTGGGGGTGGGGGGGACGGTCATGTCTGGAGTTTGGGGTGGGGGGGATGGTCATGTCTGGAGTTTGGGGTGGGGGGGATGGTCATGTCTGGAGTTTGGGGGTGGGGGGATGGTCATGTCTGGTGTTTTGGGGTGGGAGGATGCTCACGTCTGGTGTTTTGGGGTGGGGAGATGCTCACGTCTGGTATTTTGGGGGGGGGGGATGCTCATGTCTGGAGTTTGGGGGTGGGGGGAATGCTCATGTCTGGAGTTTGGGGGTGGGGGGGATGGTCATGTCTGGAGATTGGGGCTGGGGGGGATGGTCATGTCTGGAGTTTTCGGGTGGAGGGGATGGTCATGTCTGGAGTTTTCGGGTGGAGGGGATGGTCATGTCTGGAGTTTGGGGGTGGGGGGGATGGTCATGTCTGGAGTTTGGGGTGGGGGGGATGGTCATGTCTGGAGTTTGGGGTGGGGGGGATGGTCATGTCTGGAGTTTGGGGGTGGGGGGGATGGTCATGTCTGGTGTTTTGGGGTGGGAGGATGCTCACGTCTGGTATTTTGGGGTGGGGGGATGCTCATGTCTGGAGTTTGGGGGTGGGGGGAATGCTCATGTCTGGAGTTTGGGAGGGGGGATGCTCATGTCTGGAGTTTGGGGCTGAGGGGGATGGTCATGTCTGGAGTTTGGGGGTGGGGGGTGATGCTCACGTCTGGAGTTTGGGGGTGGGGGGGATGGTCACGTCTGGAGTTTGGGCGTGGGGGGATATGTTCACGTCTGGAGTTTGGGGGTGGGGGGATATGGTCACGTCTGGAGTTTGGGGTGGGGGGATGGTCACGTCTGGAGTTTGGGGGTGTGGGGGATGCTCATGTCTGGAGTTTGGAGGTGGGGGGGATGGTCACGTCTGGAGTTTGGGGGTGTGGGGGATGCTCACGTCTGGTGTTTGGCGGTGGGGGATGCTCCTGTCTGGAGTTTGGGGTGGGGGGATGCTCCTGTCTGGTGTTTGGGGTTGGGGGGGATGCTCAAGTCTGGAGTTTGGGGGTGGGGGCGGGGGGATGCTCATATCTGGTGTTTGGGGATTTGGGGATGCAGGAGAGTCGGGGGGTGGTGGTGCGGGAGATTCTGGGGGTGGGGTGCGGGAGATTCCGGCTGGGTGGGGATGTGGGAGAGTCTGGGGCGTGGGAGAGTCTGAGGCGTGGGGGTGTGGGAAAGTCTGGGGGGTAGTGTTGTGGGATAGTCTGGAGGGTGGGGTGGGGTTGGGGGTGTGGGAGTCTCTAGGTCTGCTAAGGGTTGAGGATGGGGGTGACTGGAGGTTATGGGGGTGGTGGGGGTGGGGGGGCGTGTTGTGGGTGTCCGGAGGTTGGGGGAGGTGGAGTTTGAGGTTCGGGGCGCCCGGAGGTTGGGAGTGGGGTTGTAGATGTCCTGGTCGGTGGGGGTTGAAGTGTCCCAGTGGGTGAGAGTTGGTGTGCCTGAAGGTCGGGGGGAGAGTGAGGATTTGGGGGGGTCTCGGTGTTTGGTAAGGGTGAGGAGTTGGAGGTGTCCGGGTGAGAGTGGTGTCTGGAATTCTGGGGTGTGGGGGTTGGGGTGTCCAGAGGCTGGGGGTGGGAATAGAGGGTTGGGGGTGTCCTGGGGGCTGGAGGGTGGGTTAGGCAGTGTCTGGAGGTCGAGAGGCAGGGGTGGTGGATTTGGGGGTACCTGGTGTTCGGGACAATGGGGATTGCGGTTGTCTGGTTGTTGGGGGCAAGGAGTTGGGTGCCCAGAGGTCGAGGGGAAGGGGTTGGTGCTGCCCAGAGGTCAGGGGTGTAGGGGTTGGTGGTGCCCAGAGGTTGGGGTTTAGGGGATGGTGGTGTCCAGAAGTCAGGGTTAGGGGATGTTCATGTCCAGATGTTGAGGGGTAGGGGTTGGTGGTGTCCGGAGGTCGGGGGTATGGGATGGTGGTGTCCGGAGGTCGGGGGTAGGGGACGGTGTTGTCTGGAGGTCGGGGGTAGGGGATGGTGGTGCCCGGAGGTCGGGGAATTTGGATACCGGTTGGGGTAGCTGGAGATCAGGGGTGGGGCTTAGAGGCCGGCAATGTCTGGAGGGGGGTGCGTGGCTGGCGGTTGAGGCTATCCGGAGATAGTGAGGGAATTTTCAGGGGGTGTGGTTCTGGAGGTCAGGAGGGGGTTGTGAGATCCAGAGGTTGGTGGGGTTAGGGTTTGGTGATCGGCTAGTGGTGGGGTTTGGATATGTCCAGAGGTCAGGGGTTGGGGGTCTCAGGAGGTAGGGGGTGTTGGGGGCTTCTGGGTGGGTGTGTGGTTTGGGGTTGTTTGCGTGTAAGTCGGGGGTGTCTGGATGGGGTGCTGGTGTTGGGGGTGTCCAGGGTGGGAGACAGTTGGGGGTCTGTGCGGTGGGCGGGTGGTGGAGGTGCCTGGGCAGGGGAGGGGGCTGGGTTTGAGGGTGTCTCGAGGGATGAGGGTTGGGCCCCGGGGGCCTGTTTCCGTGTGGGGGTCATTGTCTGGGTTGGGAGTGTCTGGGTGAAGGGGGTTGGTTGTTGGAGGTGAAGGAATCTGGGGGGTATTGAGTGTGTCTGGGGGATGGGGGGTATTGGGCGTGTCTGGCAGGTATTGGGGTGTCTAGGGTATGGGGGTATTGGTGCTGTCTAGGGAGCGGGTATTGGGTGTGTCTGCAGGGTATTGGGTGTGTCTGGTGGATGGGGGTATTGGGGGTGTCTGGGGGGTATTGGGGTTGTCTGCGGCCTATTGGGGTCTCTGGGGGGATGGGGGTATTGGGGGTGCCTGGGGGTATTGGGGGTGTCAGGATGTCTGGGGGGTATTGGAGGTGTCTGGGCAATGGACGGTATTGGGGGTGTCTGGGGGATGTGGGTAATGCGGGTATCTGGGGTGTTGGGTGTGTTTGGGGGTGTCTGGGGGATATTGGGGGTGTCTGGGGCAAGAGGGTCTTGGGGATGTATGGGGGGTATTGGGGGTTTAGGGGGTGCCTGGGGGATGGGGAGTATTGGGGTGTCTGGGGTGTATTGTGGGTGTCTTGGGGATAGGGGGTTATTGGGGTGTCTGGGGGATGGGAGCTTTTGGAGTGTCTGGGGGATCGGGTGGTATTGGGCGTGTCTGGGGGGTATTGGGGTTGTCTGGGGGAATAGGGGTTATTGGGGGTGTCTGGGGGGTATTGGGGGGTTGGCAGTGTCTGGATGGGTGAGGGTTGGGCCCCAGGGGAGGGTGTTTGGGATTGTGTGTTTCCACGTGGGGGTTGTTTTCTGGGCTAGGTGTGACCGATGCTGGGATTTGGGTTTGCCCAGGTGTGGGGAATAGGGGTTTCTGGGTGAGTGTGGTTGCCTGAGGGGGACTGGGGGGATTGGGGTTATCTGGGTGGGTGGAGTTTGTCTGTGGGGATTTGGGGGATTGTGGGTGTCTGTGGCGATTCGGGGGTGTCTGTGGGGATTTGGGGGATTGGGGGTGTCTGGGTGGGTGAGGGTGTCTGGGTGGGCATATGAAGGATTGGGGTGTCTGGGTGGGTGGGGTTGTCTGTGGGGATTGGGTGTGTCTGGGTGGGTGGGGGGTGTCTGAGGGGATTTGGGGGATTCGGGGTGTCTGGGTGGGTGGGGGGTGCCTGAGGGGATTTGGGGGATTGGGTGTGTCTGGGTGCATGGGGGTGCCTGAGGGGATTTGGGGTTTGGGGGTGTCTGGGTGGGTGGAGTTTGCCTGTGGGGATTTGAGGGATTGGGGGTGTCTGTGGCGATTCGGGGGTGTCTGTGGAGATTTGGGGGATTGGGGGTGTCTGGGTGGGTGAGGGTATCTGGGTGGGCATATGAAGGATTGGGGTGTCTGGGTGGGTGGGGTTGTCTGTGGGGATTGGGTGTGTCTGGGTGGGTGGGGGGTGTCTGAGGGGATTTGGGGTTTGGGGGTGTCTGGGTGGGTGGAGTTTGCCTGTGGGGATTTGAGGGATTGGGGGTGTCTGTGGCGATTCAGGGGTGTCTGTGGGGATTTGGGGGATTGAGGGTGTCTGGGTGGGTGAGGGTATCTGGGTGGGCATATGAAAGATTGGGGTGTCTGGGTGGGTGGGGTTGTCTGTGGGGATTGGGTGTGTCTGGGTGGGTGGGGGGTGCCTGAGGGGATTTGGGGGATTCGGGGTGTCTGGGTGGGTGGGGGGGATGCCTGTGGGGATTTGAGGGATTGGGGGTGTCTGGCTGGGTGGGGGTGCCTGAGGGGTTTTGGGGGATTGGGGGTGTCTGGGTGGGTGAAGGTTGCCTGTGGGGATTTAGGGGTGCCTGGGTGGGTGAGGGTGCCTGTGGGGATTGGGGGGACTGTGGGTGTCTGGGTGCGTGGGGTTGCCTGTGGGGATTTGGGGGATTGGGGGTATCTGGGTGGGTGGGGTTGCCTAAGGGGATTGGGGGTGTCTGGGTGGGTGGGGGGTGCCTGTGGGGATTTGAGGGATTGGGGGTGTCTGTAGCGATTCGGGGGTGACTGTGGGGAATTGGGGGATTGAGGGTGTCTGGGTGGGTGAGGGTATCTGGGTGGGCATATGAAGGATTGGGGTGTCTGGGTGGGTGGGGTTGTCTGTGGGGATTGGGTGTGTCTGGGTGGGTGGGGGGTGCCTGAGGGGATTTGGGGGATTCGGGGTGTCTGGGTGGGTGGGGGGTGCCTGTGGAGATTTGGGGGATTGGGGATGTCTGGGTGGGTGGGGGGATGCCTGTGGGGATTTGAGGGATTGGGGGTGTCTGGCTGGGTGGGGGTGCCTGAGGGGTTTTGGGGAATTGGGGGTGTCTGGGTGGGTGAAGGTTGCCTGTGGGGATTTAGGGGTGCCTGGGTGGGTGAGGGTGCCTGTGGGGATTGGGGGGACTGTGGGTGTCTGGGTGCGTGGGTTTGCCTGTGGGGATTTGGGGGATTGGGGGTATCTGGGTGGGTGGGGTTGCCTAAGGGGATTGGGGGTGTCTGGGTGGGTGGGGGGTGCCTGTCGGGATTTGAGGGATTGGGGGTGTCTGTAGCGATTCGGGGGTGTCTGTGGGGATTTGGGGGATTGAGGGTGTCTGGGTGGGTGAGGGTATCTGGGTGGGCATATGAAGGATTGGGGTGTCTGGGTGGGTGGGGTTGTCTGTGGGGATTGAGTGTGTCTGGGTGGGTGGGGGGTGCCTGAGGGGATTTGGGGGATTCGGGGTGTCTGGGTGGGTGGGGGGTGCCTGTGGGGATTTGGGGGATTGGGGGTGTCTGGTTGGGTGAGGGTGCCTGTGGGGATTGAGGATGCCTGTGGGGATTTGGGGGATTGGGGGTGTCTGGCTGGGTGGGGGTGCCTGAGGGGTTTTGGGGGATTGGGGGTGTCTGGGTGGGTGAAGGTTGCCTGTGGGGATTTATGGGTGCCTGGGTGGGTGAGGGTGCCTGTGGGGATTGGGGGGACTGTGGGTGTCTGGGTGCGTGGGTTTGCCTGTGGGGATTTGGGGGATTGGGGGTATCTGGGTGGGTGGGGTTGCCTAAGGGGATTGGGGGTGTCTGGGTGGGTGAGGGTGCCTGTGTGGATTCGGGATGCCTGGGGGGTTTAGGGGGATTGGGGGTGTCTGTGTGGGTGGGGGGGTGCCTTTGGGGATTTGGGGGATTGAGGGTGTCAGTGTGGGTGGGGGTTGCCTGAAGGGATTTGGGGGATTGGGGGTGTCTGGGTAGGTGAGGATTACTGAGGGAATTTGGGGGATTGGGAGTGTCTGGGTGGGTGTTGCCTGTGGGGATTTGGGGGATTGTGGGTGTCTGGGTGGGTGGGGGTTGCCGGTAGGGATTTGGGGGATTGGTGGTGTCTGTGTGGGTGGGGGTGACTGTGGGAATTTGGGGGATTGGGGGTGTCTGTGGGTGGGGGTTGTCTGTGGGGAATTGGGGGATTGGGGGTGTCTGGGTGGGTGGGGGGGTGTCAGATGGGATTTGGGGGATTGGGGGTCTCTGTGTGGGTGGGGGTGTCTGTGGGGATTTGGGGGATTGGGGGTGTCTGGGTGAGTAGGGGGTATCTGAGGAGATTTGGGGGATTGGGGCTGTCTAGGTTGTGGGGGTGTGTCTGATGGGATTTGGGGTATTGTGGGTGTCTGGCTGGGTGGGGTTTCTCTGATGGGATTTGGGGGATGGGGAGTGTTTGGGTGGGTGGATGTTCCCTGTGGGGATTTCGGGGATTGGCGATGTCTGGGTGGGTAGGTGGTTCCCGAGGGGATTTGAGGGATTGGGGGTCTCTGTGTGGTTGGGGGTGTCTGGAGGTCCGGGGTGGGTGGGGATCTCTGGAGGTCGGGGTGGGTTGTGGCGTCTGGAAGTCGGGGTGGGTGGGGGTCTCTGGAGGTCGGAGTGGGAGGGGGTCTCTGGAGGTCGGGGTGGGTGGGGGTGTCTGGATGTCGGTGTCGGTTCTGGGTCTTTGGAGGTCGGTGTGGGTGGGGGCGCCTGGAGGTCGTGGTGGGTGGGGGCGCCTGGAGGTCGGGGTGGGTGGGGGCGCCTGGAGTTCGGGGTTGGGTGAGGGTCTCTGGAGGTCGGGGTGGGTGGGGGTGCCTGAGGTCGGGGTGGGTTGGGGTGCCTGGAGGTCGAGGTGGGTGGGGGTGTCTGGAGGCTGGGGATGGTTCTGGGTCTGTGGAGGTAGGTGCGGGTGGGGGTGTCTGGAGGTCGAGGTTGTCGGGGGCGTCTGGAGGTCGGAGTGGGTGGGGGCATCTGGAGGTCGGGGTGAGTGGGGGCGTCTGGAGGTCGTGGTTGTTGGGGGCGTCTGGAGGTCGGGGCGGGAGGGGGTGTCTGGAGGTCGGGGCGGGAGGGGTGTCTGGAGGTCGGGGTGGGTGTGTCTGGAGGTCGGGGGGGATGGGGATTAGTGGCCAGGAGTGTCCAGAGGTGGATATCAGTTGGTGTTTGGAGCGTGTGGCGGTAGGGAGGGCTGTCCGGGGAAAGCGGGATCTGGGGGAAGCAGGATCCGGGAGAAACGGGATCCATGGGAAGGGAAATCCGGAGGAAGCGGGATCCAGAGGTCAGCGGGAGGCCCGGGTGTTGGGAATGTCCGAAGGTCCAATGGGGCCTGGGGCAATGGGGGTAGGTCCAGAGGTCAGGGGGGCCTGGAGGTCAGGAAGGGGAACTGAGTTCCAGAGGTCAAAGGCAGTCCATAGGTCACGGGTGGGGCTGGGGGTTGGGTGTGTCCAGGATGGTGGGTTGGGGGTGTCTGGGTGTTGTTGTTTGGAAGTGTCTGGGGAAGTGGGGGTTGGGGTGTCTGGGTGACTTGGGATTTGAGTTATCCAGCTGGATGTGGGTTGGTTTGCCCAGTTCGGTGGGTGTTGGTGTTGTCCGTGGTGGGTGGGGGTTGGCAGTGTCTGGAGTTCGGGGGGTTTGTGTGTGTCCGGAGGTCGATGGGTGGTCCAGAGGTGGGGTGTGGTTGGGTTGTGCTAGAGGGTTTGGGGCTGCCCGGTTGGGGTGGGGATTGCGGGTGTCCGGGTGGGTCGGTGTTAGGGGTGTACAGGGTTCGGGGGTGGGGCTTTAGGGTAACCGGAACTCATGGGAGGGTTTGAGGGTGTCCAGAGATCGGGTGGGTGTTGGGGCCGGGAGTGTCCATTGGTCAGGGAGGCGTTCGATGTGTCCGGAGGTCGGGGATGGGGTTGGCAGCTGGGGGTGATTGGATGTCGGTGGGGGTGAGCATGGACAGGAGTAGGGGCTGTCCAGAAGCCGGGGGGGAGTGAAGGTTTGGGGGTGTGTGGAGGTCGGGTGGTGGGGGGGGGGGTGGCAGCAGGGAATTGTGGGTGCCTGGGGGAGATTGGGGTGTCCGGCGGTCAGGAGTTAGGTGGGGGGTAGTTTGGGGGGGTTGTCCAGGGAGTGAGGATTTTGGTGGTGGGGGGGCAGCCCAGGGGCAGGTGGAGGTTGGGATTGTCTGGAGGAGATGGTGGTTAGGGGTGTCCGGTGGTCATGAGTTAGGTGGGGGGGTGGGGTGGGGGCGTTGTCCAGGGAGTGAGGATTGTGGGGGGCAGTCCAGGGGCAGGTGGAGTTTGGGATTGTCCAGAGGAGATGGTGGTTAGGGGTGTCTGGAGGTTTGGGGGGTGGTGGGGACTTGGGGGTGTAGGGTTTGGGGTGTCAAGAGGTCAGGAAAGTGGTGTTTTGGGATGTCTGGAGGTCGGGGGCTTGGGGGTTTAGAGTGTCTGGGGGTCGGGGGTGGCCAAAGGTTGGGTAGGGTGGAGGTCAGGGGGCGACTGCATAATTCTTAGTTGCAGAGGGATCTGGGTGTTCCAGTACATGAGTCACAAAAAGTTAGTATGCAGGCACAGCAAGTAATTCAGAAGGCTACTGGAATGCTATCCTTTATTATGAGCGGAATATAACAGAGAAGTATGGACGTTATGCTTCTGTTACACAGGGTGTTGGTGAGACTGCACCTCGAATACTGTGTGCAGTTTTGGTCTCCTTATTTAAGGATGGTTGTAAATGGGTTGGAGGCAGTTCAGAGGGGGGTTACTAGATTGATACCTGGAATGCACGGGCTGTCTCTTGAGGAAAGAATAGTCAAACTGGGCTTAAACTGGAGTTTAGAAGAGTGAGGTGTGATTTCATTGAAACATAGAAACTAGGAGCAAGAGTAGGCCATTCGGCCCTTTGAGCCTGCTCCACCATTCATTATGATCATGGCTGATCATCCAACTCAATAGCCTGCTTTGCTTTCTCCCCATATCCTTTGATCCCTTTTGCCCCAAGAGATATATCTAACTCCTTCTTCAAATCATACAATGTTTCGGCCTCAACTACTTTCTGTGGTAGTGAATTCCACAGGCTCACCTGTCTCTGGGTGAAGAAATTTCTCCTCATCTCAGTCCTAAATGGTCAACCTGTATCCTCAGACTGTGACCCCTAGTTCTGTGCTCCCCCCACCATCGGGATCATCCTTCCTGCATTTACCCTGTCTAGTCCTGTTAGAATTTTATATGTTTCTATGAGATCCCCCCTCATTCTTCTGAACTCCAGTGAATATAATCCTAACCGACTCAATCTCTCCTCATATGTCAGCCCCGCTATCCCAGGAATCAGTCTGGTAAACCTTCGCTGCCCTCCCCCTATAGCAAGAACAGGCTTCCTCAGATAAGGAGTCCAAAACTGCACAAAATATCCCTGGTGTGATCTCACCAAGGCCCTGTATAATTGCAGAAAGATATCCCTGCTCCTGTACTCCAATCCTCTCGCTATGAAGGCCAAAATACCTTCTTTACCGCCTGCTGCACCTGGCTGCCTACCTTCTGTGACTGGTATACGAGGACACCCACGTCTCATTGCACATTCCCCTCTCTCAATTTATAGCCATTCTGATAATAATCTGCCTTCCTGTTTTTGCTACCAAAGTGGATAATCTCACATTTATCCACATTATACTGCGTCTGCCACACATTTTCCCACTCACTCAGCTTGTCCAAATTACACTGAAGCATCTCTGCATCCTCCTCACAGCTCACCCTCCCACCCAGCTTTGTGTCATCTGCAAATGTGAAGATATTACATTTAGCTCCCTCATCTAAATCATTAATATGTATTGTGAATAGCTGGGGTCCCAGCACCAATCCGCGCAGTACCCACCAGTCACTGCCCGCCATTCAGAAAAAGACTTGCTTATTCCTACTCTTTGTTTCCTGTCTGTCAACCTGTTTTCTATCCATCTCAATACACTACCCACAATCCAATGCGCTTAAATTTTCACGCTAATTTCTTATGTGGGACTTTGTCGAAAGCCTTCTAAAGTCCAAATAAACCACATCCACTGGCTCCCCCTCATCAACTCTACTGGTTACATTCTCAAAAAATTCCAGTCAATTTGTCAAGCATGATTTCCCTTTCATAAATCCATACTGACTCTATCCGATTCTGCCACTGTTTTCCAAGTGCTCAGCTATTAAATCTTCTAAAATGGACTCTAGAATTTTCCCCACTAGTGACATCAGGCTAACTGATCTATAATTCCCTGTTTTCTCTCTACCTCCCTTTTTAAACAGTGGGGTTACATTAGCTAACCTCCAATCTGTAGGAACTATTCCAGAGTCTATAGCATCTCGGAAGATGACTACCAATGCATCCACTATTTCTTGAGCCATTTCCTTAAGTACTCTGGGATATAGATTATTAGGCACTGGGGATTTATTGGCCTGCAATCCCATCAATTTCTCCAAAACCATTTCCCTACCAATACCGATTTCTTTCAAATCCTCCCTCTCACAAAACTCTCTGTTGCCCAACATTTCTGGTGTGTTATTTGTGTCCTCCTTTGTGAAGACAGAGCCAAAGTATGTATTTAGTTGGTCAGCCATTGCTTTGCTCCCCATTCTAAATTCCGCTGTTTTTGACTGTCGGGGACCTACATTTGTCTTCACCAATCTTTTTCTCTTCACATACCTATAGAAAGTTTTACAGTCAGTTTTTATGTTCTCTACAAGCTTATTCTTGTACTCTATTTTCCTCTTCTTAATCAATCCCTTGGTCCTCCTTTGCTGAACTCTAAACTGCTCCCAAACCTCAGGTCTGTTGTTTTTTTCTGGCCAATTTGTATGCCTGTTCCTTGGATCTAATACTATCTCTAATTTCCCTTGTAAGCCATGGATTGGCCACATTTCCTATTTTACATTTGCGCCAGACAGGAAAAGACAATTGTTGCAGTTCACCCATGCGCTCTTTGAACGTTTGTCATTGGCTATCCACCATCATCCCTTTAAGTAACATTTCCCAATCCATCATAGCCAACTCGTGTCTCATACCATCGTAGTTTCCTTTATTAAGATTCAGGACCCTAGTCTCAGAATCAACTACATCACTCTCCATCTTGATGAAGAATTCTATCATATTACGGTCACTCATCCCCAAGGGGCCTCGCACAACTAGATTGCCAGTTATTCCTTTCTCATTACACAATACCCAGTCTAGGATGGCCTGTTCTCTAAAATTGGCAGAGGACAAATAAGATTAAAGAAACTAATGCGTGGTTTGAAGACTGGTGTGGGAGAAGTGGGGTTTGTGGGGCACTGGCACAGTATTTGAGAAAGTAGGAACAGTACCATTGGGGTGGTCTACACCTGAACTGTGCTGGGGCAGGTGTCCTTGCGAGCTGCCTAACAAACGAAGTAGAGAGGATTTTAAACTGAACAGTAGAGGCAAGGGATCAAATTTGGGAAGATGTGGTAAACTCAAGAGTAGAGACAAAACAAGAGAGACAGGTATTAATATGGGAAATAATAAACAGGCTGTGACAGGGATGGACACAGAGTCCAATTCTCAAGAGTAAATCGGCAGAAAAGGCTAGACGCTGCAAAAATAATCAAAACTAAAGGCTCCTTATCTAAACACGCATTGCATTTGAAACAAAACAGATGAACTGACAGCGCAAATAGAAATAAAAACGTCTGATCTGATAGAAATTACAGAGACGTGGCCACAGGATGACATAGATTGGGACCTGAATATTGAACTGTACGTGACATAGAGGGAGGACAGAAAATTAGGAAAAGGCTGAGGGGTGATTCTGTTAATTAATGATGGTATTAGCACATTAGTGAGGGATGTCCTAAGTTCAGGAGCCCAGGGTGTAGAAATGGTTTGGGTTGAGATGATGAATGATAAAGGCAAGAAGTTAGTTGTGCGAGTTGTATACAGGCCCCCTAATTGTAACTACACTGTAGGATAGAGTATAAAAAAAAAGAGATAATGGGAGTTTGCCAGAAAGGTACAACAATAATCATGGGGATTTAAATCTACATATGGACTGGAAAAATCAAATGGACAAAGGTTGCATAGATAAGGAGTTCATAGAGGGCACAAAAGCAGAGCTGGCTAAAGTAAACTGGAAAATGAGGTTAAGGAATAGGTCAATAGAAGTTCAGTGGCAGATATTTAAAGGGATATTTCAGAATATATACATTCCAATGGGAAAGGAAAATTCCAAAGGGGATGGCCCACCTCTGAGGTTAAGTAAAAAAAGTTAAAGACAGTTTCAAACTTAAAGGAAAAGCATATAGTTATGCAAAGATGGGCGGTAGGTCAGAAGATTGGAAAGAATATAAAGAACAGCAAATAATGACAAAAAGGTTAATAAGCAGGGACAAATTAGAGTATGAGAGAAAGCTATCTAGTAATATAAAGATGACTGGTAAGAGTTTCTATAGATATTTTAACAGGAAAAGAGTGAACAAAGTGAGCATTGGTCCTATACAATGTGTGTCTGGGGAATTGGTAGTAGAAAGTAGGGAGATAGCAGACGAATTAAACAGGTATTTTGCTTTGTTCTTCACTGTAAAGGACACAAGTAACATCCTGGAAATAGCTGTAAATCAGGAAGTGGAAGGGAGGGAGGAACTCAGGAAAATTATAATCACAAAGGAAGTGGTATTGAGCAAATTGTTGGGGCTGTGGGGCTGACAAATCCCCAGGTCCAAATGGACTTCACCCTAAGGTCTTGAAAGAAGTGGCTAGTGAGATAGTTGATGCACTAGTTTTAATTTTCCAAAGTTCCCTAGGTTTGGGGAAGGTTCCATTAGATTGGAAAATAGCAAATATATCTCCTTTATTCAAAAAGAGAGGGAGACAGAAAGCAGGAAACTATAAGCCAGTCAGCCTAACATCTGTTATAGGGAAAATGTTAGCTGCTGTTATTAAAGATGTTATAGCAGGGCACTTAGAAAAAAATCAAGGCAATCAGACAGAGTCAACATGGTTTTGTAAAATGCAAATCATATTTAACCAACTTATTGGAGTTTTTTGAAGGAGTCACATGTGCTGTGGATAAAGGGAACAGGTGGATATCCTGTACATAGATTTCCAGAAGACATTTAAAAAAAGTGCTAAAGGTTATTGCAGAAAATAAAAGCTCATGGTGTAGGGGGTAACATATTGGCATAGATAGAAGATTGGTTAGCTAACAGGAAGAAGAGAGTTGGCATAAATGGGTCTTTTTCTGGTCAGCAGGATGTGAGGAGTGGTGTGCCACAGGGATCAGTGCTGGGGCCTCAACATTTTACAATTTATATAAATGCCTTGGGAGTTTGCCAGAAAGGTACAACAATAATCACGGGGATTTAAATCTACATATGGACTGGAAAAATCAAATGGACAAAGGTTGCATAGATAAGGAGTTCATAGAATGTTTTCAGGATAGTTTCTTAGAACAGCACATTCTGGTGCCAACCAGAGAGCAGGGTATACTAGACCTGGTATTGAGGAAGGGAATGGAGGGATGGTGGCTAAATTTGCTGATGACATAAAGATAGGTAGGAAAGTAAATTGTGAAGAGGATGTAAGGAAGTTGCAAATTTAAGTGAGGGAGCAAGGATTTGGCAAATGGAGTACAATGTGGACAAATGTGAAATTGTTCATTTTGGCAGGAAGAATAACAAAGGAGCTTATTATCTAAATGATGAGAGATTACAGAACTCTGAGATTCAGGGGGATCTGGGTGTCCTAATGAATGAATAACAAAAGGTTAGTTTGCAGGTACAGCAGGTAATTTGTAAAGCTGATAGAATGTTATCATTTATTGTGAGGGGAATTGATTACAAAAGTCAGAAGGTTATGCTGCAGTTGTACAGGGCATTGGTGAGACCACATCTGGAATATTGTATACAGTATTGGTCTCCTTATTTAAAGAAAGATGTAAACGCGTTAGAAGCTGTTCAGAGAAGGTTTACTAGACTAACACCAGGATTGGGGGGGGCGGGGGCGGGGGGGAGGTGGGGGGTTGTCTTATGAAGAAAGGCTGTGCAGGTTAGGCTTGTACACACTGAAATTCAGAATAAGAGGCCACTTAATTGAGACCTTTAAGATCCTGAGGGGATTTGACAGGGTGGATGTGGAGAGGATGGTTCCTCTTGTGGGAGAATCTAGAACTAGGGGTCACAGTTTAAAAATAAGGGGTCACATATTTAACACAGATGAGGAGATTTTTTTCCTCTGAGGGTTGTGAGTCTTTGGAATTCTCTTCCTCAAAAGGCGGTGGAAGCAGAGTCTTTGAATATTTTTAAGACAGAGTTAGATAGATTCTTGATTAACAAGGGGGTGAAAGTTTATTGTGTGTAGGCAGGAATATGGGGTTGAGGTTACATTCAGATCAACCATGATCTTATTGAATGGTGGAGCAGGCTCAAGGGCCAAGTGGCCTTCTCCTGCTCCTAATTTGTATGTTCGTTTGTCTGCTGTCACGGAGTGATGAGCATCTGCAACCAATTCGAGCTGGCCTTGGCAGCCAAGTAATTCATGGCAAGTGTAAGATCATGTTCTTTGGGAATTGAACTGACACTTCTTTTGTCCTATTCACCAGCAGGTCAAGACTACCTAAAGATGCTGGAGATATTGTCTGGAGGGTTCAGAACATGTGTCAAAAACTGAAAGGAGCATGTAATCATGGTAAAACAGAAATTGATCAATAGAAAGGGGTGGGGGTAGAGAAGGGAAATGAAGCAATGACAATGAAAATTGGATAAGGAAGGAACTGAAGATAGTTTGGAGGAGGTGTCGATGGGAAAATAGAGCATCACTACTTCCAGTTGTAAAACAAAAATAAAATTAAACAAACCTGAGGCTGAGAGTCAGATGTGAAACCAGTGAATTGGATGTTGAGTCCAGAGGCTGTAAAGAACCAATATTTTTTTTTTATTTGTTCATGGGATTTGGGTGTTGCTGGCTAGGCCAGCATTTGTTGCCCTGTTCAGAGGGCATTTAAGAGTCAACCACATTGCTGTGGGTCTGGAATCACATTTAGGCCAGACCAGGTAAGGGCAGCAGCTTTCTGTCCCAAGAGGATGGAACATAGGTGAACCAGATGGGATTTTACAACAGTTGGCAGTGGCTTTGTGCTCATCATCAGACTTTTAATTCCAGATTTTTATTCAATTTAAATTTCACTATTTGCTGTGGTGGGATTTGAACCTGGGTCCCTCAGAGAATTATCCTGGGTCTTACTGGAATACTAGTCCAGTGACAATACCACTATGCCACCACCTCCCCCATTGAAAGGTGATCTGCTGCTCCCTGATGTTACGCTGAGCTTCAGTGGGTCAGTGCAGGAGTCCCAGGACACAGTTGGATTGGAGACCAGAATTAAAATGACAGGAGACTGGGGCTCAGAGTCAGGCCCACACACTGAATTGGAGGAGTCTGCAAAGTGGGCATCCAACCTGCATTTTCTCTCCCCCAATGTAAAGAAGACAATGCTGAAAGCAGCAAATACAGTTGCTAAACTGAAAGAAGTACAAGGACATCACTTTATCACCTGGGAGGAGTGTTTAGGATCCTGGACAGTGAGAAATAAGGAGGTAAAAGGGCAGGTGTGGCATCTCCTGTTTACCTTTCATTTACTCTATCTTTCCTGTGGACCTTAAAACTGGGTATATTTAATTCCCAGTCCTGACCATCTTGCGGCCATGTATCCATACTGGGTAGCATGCCATCCCCTCCAAGTTAAATATCCACCTGCAACTAATTTAATATATACTTTATACTCTGTGATTTCTACACACTAACCGGCACTTCTGTTCTTACATATTTCTTACTGTTTTGGTCCTCATTTCATTTCTTTACATCTTTTATTTTCCTTTCATCTGTCCAGGTTTGAATGCCTGCCCCCAGGTACACTGTTTCATCTGGAACTTCAATACCATCGCCGACAAGGCTAATTCATCTCTGCGAGCCTGTCTCATTGTAGAAGTCAATTCTATTGGAAACATGAATTATCCAGCATCAGCTCAGCCTGCCGACCCCTGTGAAGGAATTCACCACTGAGCTTTTGATTCTGGACTCATGTGAAACAATAATTCTTTGCTCTGTGGTCTTTGCCCTATAAATCAATCCTTCTCTATCTCTCATTTATTGTATGAATGCACAGGGAGCTACATAGCAACACCCCCTCCCTCATTTTGAGTGTGTGCAAATAAACTAATGTTCTGAGTTCTCCCTTCCTCTGGGGTTATTAATAGAAACTGGATCACACCAAAGCTGAGGGGTTGGGAAATACACCACTGCTTTTAAAGGAGAAAATCAAAATCAAAACAGCTTTCTGTTTATGGACGGGTGGTGAGAGGAGAAATCAGGGCTGTTTAAATTCAATCCCCTCCTGTCAGTAACATTACGGTTCTGACAACCACAATTCAGGAACAATATCAAGGCCTTGGATTGGATTCAGAGGAAATTTACCAGGATGATCCCAGAAATGAGGGGCATCAGTTACATGGAGAGATTGGACAAACTTGGATTCTTCTCTTTAGAACAGGGAAGGTGAAGAGCAGGCAGGGCAGAGGGATTCAAAGTAGAGGGGTTTTGGTGGAAGATGCAGAAGAATCAAGCGAATGGCGAGTGTAGGCAACAATTTCAAGTAATTGCCAAAAGAACGGGAGGGGAAGTGAAAAAAAAATCAGTGGGTTGTTAAAATCTGGGTGCACAACATGAAGGAGTAATGGAAGCAGATTTCAGAGAAATTTCAAGTGGGCAGGTCAGTGAGGCACAGGTGTGGGCTGGGTCAGTGGGGCACAGGTGTGGGCTGGGTCAGTGGGGCACAGGTGTGGGCCTGGGTCAGTGGGGCACAGGTGTGGGTTGGGTCAGTGGGGTGTGGGTTGGGTCAGTGGGGTGTGGGCTGGGTCAGTGGGGTGTGGGTTGGGGTCAGTGGGGTGTGGGCTGGGTCAGTGGGGTGTGGGCTGGGTCAGTGAGGTGTGGGCTGGGTCATTGGGGTGTGGGCTGGGTCAGTGGGGTGTGGGTTGGGTCAGTGGGGTGTGGGCTGGGTCAGTGGGGTGTGGGTTGGGTCAGTGGGGTGTGGGTTGGGTCAGTGGGGTGTGGGCTGGGTCATTGGGGTGTGGGCTGGGTCAGTGGGGTGTGTGGGCCTGGGTGAGTGGGGTGTGGGCTGGGTCAGTGGGGTGTGGGCTGGGTCAGTGGGGTGTGGGCTGGGTCAGTGGGGTGCGGGGCTGGGTCAGTGGGTTGTGGGTCTGGGTCAGTGGGGGGTGTGGCCTGGGTCAGTGGGGTGTGGGTTGGGGTCAGTGGGGTGTGGGCTGGGTCAGTGGGGTGTGGGCTGGGTCAGTGAGGTGTGGGCTGGGTCATTGGGGTGTGGGTCTGGGTCAGTGGGGTGTGGGCTGGGTCAGTGGGGGGTGTGGCCTGGGTCAGTGGGGCACAGATGTGGGCTGGGTCAGTGGGGTGTGGGCTGGGTCAGTGGGGTGTGGGTTGGGGTCAGTGGGGTGTGGGCTGGGTCAGTGGGGTGTGGGTTGGGTCAGTGGGGTGTGGGTTGGGTCAGTGGGGTGTGGGCTGGGTCAGTGGGGTGTGGGGCTGGGTCAGTGGGGTGTGGGCTGGGTCAGTGGGGTGTGGGTTGGGTCAGTGGGGTGTGGGTTGGGGTCAGTGGGGTGTGGGGCTGGGTCAGTGGGGTGTGGGCTGGGTCAGTGGGGTGTGGGCTGTGTCAGTGGGGTGTGGGTTGGGTCAGTGGGGGGTGTGGGCTGGGTCAGTGGGGTGGGGGGCTGGGTCAGTGGGGTGTGGGTCTGGGTCAGTGGGGTGTGGGCTGGGTCAGTGGGGTGTGGGCTGGGTCAGTGGGGTGTGGGTTGGGTCAGTGGGGGGTGTGGGTTGGGTCAGTGGGGTGTGGGTTGGGTCAGTGGGGGGTGTGGGTTGGGTCAGTGGGGTGTGGCCTGGGTCAGTGGGGTGTGGGCTGGGTCAGTGGGGGGTGTGGACTGGGTCAGTGGGGTGTGGGTTGGGGTCAGTGGGGTGTGGGCTGGGTCAGTGGGGTGTGGGTTGGGTCAGTGGGGTGTGGGGCTGGGTCAGTGGGGTGTGGGTTGGGTCAGTGGGGTGTGGGTTGGGTCAGTGGGGTGTGGGCTGGGTCAGTGGGGTGTGGGTTGGGTCAGTGGGGTGTGGGCTGGGTCAGTGGGGTGTGGGGCTGGGTCAGTGGGGTGTGGGCTGGGTCAGTGGGGTGTGGGCTGGGTCAGTGGGGTGTGGGCTGTGTCAGTGGGGTGTGGGGCTGGGTCAGTGGGGTGTGGGCTGGGTCAGTGGGGTGTGGGCTGGGTCAGTGGGGTGTGGGCTGGGTCAGTGGGGTGTGGGTTGGGTCAGTGGGGTGTGGGCTGGGTCAGTGGGGTGTGGGCTGGGTCAGTGGGGTGTGGGCTGGGTCATTGGGGTGTGGGCTGGGTCTGTGCAGTGTCTAAAATTCACTTGTGAGTGTGTTTTGTGACAGAAAATGAGCTCAGTTCTGGTACCATTCTACATCCTCATGCTGGATAATTGTGCTGGGTGGCCAGACTCTCTCAGTCTCATTCTCGCCAATTCCTGCCTTACCTTGTAACCTTTGTGTACCGTCTACAGGACCAATTTTTATCAGAGTAAATAGGGCTTTCTCTCACTTTTCTCCCCAAGTCAGTCTATGGCAACTCTTTGAATTGAAAAGGTTCTCTCCAGTTGGTTCTCTCTCAATCCTGTGCTGGTTCACCTGTTGCTCCTCAGTCTACAATCTCTGTTTCCAGCCAGCTGTGTCCTTCACTCCATGATTCATTGGGAGATCTAATTACTACAGGACATAAAATGTGATAACAATTGAAAATGTAAAATAGAATGTCACTTTCCCCAGATCCCTGGCCTGTCCTCCTGGGCTTACAGCAAATAGCTTGAATTTGGGCAACAATGTTTTGATTAGTGTCCTGCCACCGGCCTCCTGCCATCTCTGCACGTCTGTCAACCTCTGATCTTTGTTTATACTCATTCACGGGATGTGGTCATTGCTGGCCAGGCCAGCATTTATTGCCCATCCCTAATTGCCCTTGAGAATGTGGTGAGCTGCTTTCCTGAATCACTGCAGTCCATGTGGTATACGTCTGTGGTGATCTGCCTTACTCTCTGTCTCCCACCTGTGCATGTGGTGCTGTCTCCTTGTCAGCCTCCCCCACCGAATGCATCTCTCTCTTCCTGTATCTCACCCCATGTTATCCCCTCTTGCAGCTCATACCATATATCACCCATCTGTCTACCCCTTTGTGTCCACGATCTGATTTACTATCTTTCTTTGTCCCATCTTTCCCACTCCATCAGTTTGTGCCATTAACCACTTTCTCCAGCTGTCCATGTCTGCCTCTCTCTCTCTCTTTCTTTCTGTCTCCCCTGCCCGTCACTTTCGCTCAGTCCCCTCATATCTCTCCTCACATCTATATCTCTCCATCTACCCTTTTATTCTCTTGCTATCTTTCTTCCACCTGGTGCCCCATCTCTCTGTCTCTCTCTAAACCAGCGCCTTGTTTTGCTGTCTCCCCAATTCGCCTCTTTCCGTCTACCTCATCTGTCTCTCTCACTCTCTCTCATATCCATGTCTGTCTTAACTCAGCCATGTTTATCTCCCCCATCTTTCTCTATTACTGTCTCATCCTCTGTCTATATCCCATGTCTGTGCCTTACCCTCCCCACATCTGCCTCCCTATTTCTCTGTCTCTCTCTGTAGCTCTGCACCTCTCTCTGCCCTTTGCTCCTCTGTATATCCCTCTTTCACTCCCATGCACCTCTCTCTCTATTCTTTCCTTGACTGTCTCTCCATCTTTCGACCATCTTCCCTTCCTCTGTATACCCTTCATCTGTCTCCCCATCATATGGCCCCCAAATATTGATCTCTCCACTCATGCTTCTCTTTCTCTTTGTTTCCACCCATTCCTCTCACTCACTGTGCCCCCACAACCCCAGTATATCTCACATCTATCTCTCCATGTCCCCCCATCCAGCTCCTCCATCTGCTTTCGCTTCCAGAGAGCCTCTCCCCGGTTGACTCCCAGTCTGCTTCTCTCTTTCTGTCCCATCTATCCCCCCACAATCTGTATCCACATGTCTCTCTTTCTATCCCTCTGGCTGTTTGCTATGCATGTCTAACCAGGTTGTCTTCACATTTTTGCCTCTTTCCAATCTGATTCATCCAATATGCCTGCCCCCCATCTCTCCCCCTCTCCCACCCCGGATGCCTACCCTCATTGGTCTCTTTCTCTGTCCCCTTGCCTGACTCCCTCACTGTCTCTCTCTCTCTATTTCCTATTCGCTGCTTCACCCCATCAGTTTGTCCCTGACCTGTCACTTTCTGCCTCCCACATCTGTCTGCCGCTGTCTGTCTCCACAAGTCTGCCTGTTCCCTTCCCTCAGGATTTCCCTCCACCAGTTGATGTCCCCACCATCTGTCTCTTGTACTGAATCTGTCAGATTGTTACTCTGGAAATAGAGGAAATGGCTCAGCAAAAATAACTGAAAATGGAAATAACAAAACCACCATCAGATGTGCAGAGCTCAGTAAGAGGAAGGTTAACCCTGAACATTCACACAGGTTTTTGTTATTTAACAATGAAGCTGTGATTCCAGTAATGGGATCCCTCCACAGACA
Source organism: Carcharodon carcharias (assembly GCF_017639515.1). Lineage (NCBI taxonomy): Eukaryota > Metazoa > Chordata > Chondrichthyes > Lamniformes > Lamnidae > Carcharodon > Carcharodon carcharias. The sequence continues at coordinate 773,159 of NW_024470595.1, read as the reverse complement.
CAGCTGGACGAGCTTTGTTTTTCCAGGAGTTTCTATGTTTATTATAAACAAACCGCTCACTGGAAATCACCCAATTCACGGCAGAAAGCAACAATGCGCATGCGCGGGAGACAGATACACCCGCGCATGCGCATCGATGTTTCCGGTCCCGCCCCCTTCCAGTGGCTACCAACGCCGGGCATGCGCAGTCGGTTCTGTTGCTTCTCTCGGTCCGCTGCGTATTGAATCTCACAGTTACCAAAACAACAGAGAAATAGAGTGAATCCACATTGACACAGATTAGAGAGACTGACAGTAACAGACATGGACAGACATTGAAATGTTCCAGCTCACAGGCAGTACCAGACACTGAAAAATTCAATCATATAAAAGCAAAATATTACATGTGCTGGAAATGTGAAATTGAAACAAAATACTGAAAGACTCAGCAGGTCTGGCAGCATCTGTGGAGAGAGAAACAGTTAACGTTTCGAGTCCGTATGACTCAGAAGATACAGAATGAATTTCTGGACTTGGACAGAGTGCAGAGATTGACAATTCACACTAATTTGAAGTCATATATAATATACGAGACAATCTCTACAAACATCATTCCACGACCTTTGAAATATTAATGTCTGAGTCAGTTTTTGTTGTACAAAACTGGTAAAATATGAGGAAAATACTGTAAAGTAGATAGAAAAGTTTAAATAATATTACAACTGTTTGATCTAACAAAATGCACTTAGATCTCATCTCCATCCCAATAATTCCCAATTTTCCCCAGTCCTATTAAATGTGAACAATTATTGTATGTTGTGTCATTCTTGGATCAGTTCTTCAGTCACAGTTTGTAGGTTGCTTGGTTTTTTTTTTTGAAGCTGCACAGAGACACTAAGCAGAAAAAAAAACATCCTAAATGAATTGTGAATAGTGATGTCTCTGCACAATGTTTGAGACTTCAAAATTAACAGTTATTGATATGGAGTATATAGATGTTACTTTCCAGCTACCAGCTGCTGTTTAACACTCAATAAACCAGCAGTTATCAAATCAGAATTGTTAATCTTTTAATAAGAGTGCCGATATCCAAAATCACACTATTCCCAGAAATATAACCTGTAAAGTTCATTGTTCTGAAGTGTGGGGTCATGTACTGGCAGGAACTGAGGTGCGAAGGAAGGGAGAAAAGGATTGTTAAAAAGGGGGTTAAGAAAGGTTAAAACAATGAATGAATGAAAATCAAAATAAGTAAATAAAAGACTTTTTTTTTTAAAGGGAATTAAAAAAGGGTGAAGTTAGAGAAGAGAGTTCATGGCCCGAAGTTGTGGAAGTCAATATTAAGTCTGGAGGCTGTAAAGTGCCTGTTGGAAAGACCAGATGTTATTTTTGCAGTTTGTGTTGGGCTTCACCGGAACATTGCAGCAGGCCAAGGATGGACATGTGGGCATGAGAGCAGGATGGCATATTGATTTGGCAAGTGACAGGAAAGTCAGGATGATGCTTGCAGACAGACCAAAGGTGTTCCACAAAGCAGTCACCCAGTCTTCCCCAGTGTAGAGGAGACTGCATTGGGAGCAGCAGATACAGTAGACCAAATTGAAGAAGGTGCAAGTGAAGCATTGCTTCACCTGAAAGGAATATTTATGCCCTTGGACGGTGAGGAAGAAGGAAGTAAAGGAGCAGGTATTGCATCTTCTGCGATTGCATGGAAAGGTGTTGTGGGAAAGGGATGAGGTGTTAGGTAAGAGTGATGGAAGAGTGGACCAGGGTCTCATGGAGGGAATGGCCCCTACAGAATGCTGACTAGGTGGTTGTAGGGAAAATGTTTTTGGTGTTGGCATTGTCATGGTCACTTTGACAAACGGACCACAGGAGACTCAGGTACAGGTCACAATCACTTCCTTGAGCAATTGCAAGGAGAGAACCATCTCAATGCAGCTTGAGACAGTACTCTGCTAAATTACAAGTGTTCAACATATTTATACATTATTGGTCATGTACAAGAACAGTTTCCAGATTCCGATCTCGTCAACATATAGGTTTACATTAAACAGACATCTCTGGTACGTGCATCGTCTGTCCATATTTTCACCCAGGCAGCGACCTTCCCTCCCATCTAAGCTGGGACCATCTGTCCTTCCCCCATCTGTTGAAGAGCACACTTCATCTTGGTTGTTTTCCAACTTAAGTCTCCAGTCTAACTCCCAGGACCTTGCTAGTGATTGCAAACCCTGAGGGTGTACAAAGTTTGAGGGTGTATAAGGTTCATCTGGTTTAACTGTTTAATTGTTTATTTACTGATGTGTGCTGGCCTGCCTATAGATTCTAAATTAAGCAATTCATTCCCTTATAATGAATTCTCCCTTACCATAAATTCTCATTTACTTTCTTCCCCCTAACCATCCCCCCTTTTGGCCCTTGGCCTAGCCCAAGGTAGCCAACTACAGTGGTACTGTCTGTCCCTTTACACACCACCGCCCATTGATGGTGGCCAGTCATTCAGCTTTGGGTTGAAAAAGGTATCGTCAGACCATCTGTGTCATCTGGCCCTTCAATTCAGGCCTCTGGCTTCTAAAACTCACCCAGCACCACCTCTTTTGCCACCTTTGGGTACAATGAATCAAGCATGTTAAATGTATAAATAATATCAGCTGAATCACGACAAGGGCATAGGAGATCATCAGAATCCACGGGTGTATTTGTACATTTGAACCTAAGTTCCAACACCACCATGTGGAGGAAATTATTTGCTTGATATCCTCTTTTAAGGCTCTAACCTGTTGCTGCAGTGTATAGTTCAGTATATCTGCTGACCCTGTCTCCGAATTGTGCTTAGGTGCTCAGGTAATAAGGGAATTTCATAGGACAACTGGTTCAAATACTGGGTCAGGTTATCCTTAAGACTTTCCTTGACCTAATTAGTAGTCATTCCTCTCTTGTATATCTCGACCAGTTCCACTTTCCCTACCCTTGCCGTCATCTGTGGGTGTAGGCACACTGAATGATTGTGGATCAGGCACATCCGACTGCTCCCATACCGGACCTTTTTCTTCCATGTGGTAATACAATATCTCCCACTCCCCGTATATGCAACATGGGTTGGTTCTTTTGCAGCCAATATACTTTCCATTGTACAATTTGTTGTTGCTTTAAATCAGCACTTAGCTTCTTCTGTCTCATATATTGGGCGTGCATACTACTGCAGTGGTCTCTATCCTACACTCTTCTAATGTGGTACGAACTATATTTCCTTCTATGTCTACTGCGTATGGTGGAATGTCATGATACCTAATATAATAATGCCCCCGTATAACCCCAATATTTTCTACTTTACATAATGTCCTGCTGGGTGTTGACATAGGTATGACAGGTGTTACTAATACAATGCCTATCAGCACATTACTATTCACTGTACATTCATCATTCATTCTATATATGCGTGCTAAACCTCAGAGCTGGCAACCGGTCAAGTCATGATCCTTATGTTGTGAAAAATTAAATACATGCTCATTAATACCGCATAAAGGAACTACCCCTTCATTAATCTGTCTCAAACTCTCTCAGGCTTGTTCCAGTGCCCAGGATCCACATGTGTTGCAAACATCATTTCTGCTTGCTTTGTCTGAAATATTTTCCTCTATGTTAATCAGTTTATTGATAGTCCCTGCATGACTTTCGAGCACGGTAGCCAGGTTTTGGATTAACCATGCCATGTCCTGGTCTGTATTTAATTGGGTGTTATGAATTCTCTGTTCCCATTCTAAAACTTCCTTAAGCTTAAAGCTCAAGGTCCGGACCTTCTGGTCAACAGTTGCCAGGTTCCGAATTAACAACTGATGTCCCTATATTGAATATCATCCAGCAACATTTATCAGGCTGTGCTTAACGGGGTCCCCTCCCGAGCCTGATCACATCCCGCTGTTGAACTGAGATGCTTCAGTCATCAGCTGGCCCATTAGAGCGGTATATAGTGCTCCAATATGGCTTGAGCACTACTGGGGTAGGGCAATTCCAGATATGTTCAAGACCATGGGTACCAGCTCGAGGTGTACATTATCAAAGAAAATGTCTGATTTACCAGTATCAAATCATTCTTCGGTCCTGGATGCATAGTTGGACAAGGTGGGTCAGTCGGTGTGGATTGAGAAGTTTTTATTATCTCTACTCAGACTGTGGAAGTAGATGTGGGAGGTGGCTGGGTAGTGGCTATTTTGTGCAGACCTCCCACGCCCGATCTGAAGCAAACCCTTGCTACAATGCGAAAGCATTTTTTCCCTACTGTTACACTTATCATTCCCCATTGCGTGTCACATTCGGCACTCTCCGTGCTGTACCAAAGTTCCTCCTGCAGTGTGGGATGAGCAGTGATGATCCCTGACCTTGTTGCCAGTACTGATATGCCCACAACCAGGATTGTAGATCTGTGGAGACATTTACATCGGCTCCCGTTCTCCAGGTTACCGCTTGGTCAATTTTCATGTGCCTTTAACTGTGCCTAATGCCTCCATTTAATTCCCATTCTCATATCTACTAGTGTGCATGTATAACCTGTTATGATTACCTCATATGGTCCAAGCCTGTTCGCTCCAAGCTCACCTTGACAATCACCTTATCCCCGACTTGGTCCAT